>NC_056663.1:201393793-201583793 GCF_018350195.1 Panthera tigris | reverse complement strand
CAAAGTGAGGCCCCAAGGGGAGTGCGCACATCCAGGAAGCAGAGAGCCAAGCTGCAAACCCAGGAGTGGGATCCGAGCAGGAAAGGGCTCTCCCTGCCCCCTCCCCGGGGGGGCAGCCGGGGTGGGTGGGTGGGTCTCTGCCTCTGCCCTACGTCCAGCTCCCCTCCGTGGCCTAGCCACCGATGCACTTTCTCTGGTGTCTAAAACGCAACACACCCAGGCCGGTGACAGATGAAGTCCTCGACACGTTAGTGAGAATAAGCTCACTTTTCTTCCCGAGGGGAGAGAACCAAGAATGAAATCCTAGCGTCCAAGCTACCCGCCCTCCATCTTGCTAGTAGGGAAACTGAGGCCCTGAGACGAGGAGGGAACTTCCCCAAACAAGAGATCTCTGACATTGGTTGGGCGATTCGTCCCGGCTTTCTCCAAGTGTCTTCAAAACTGTTAAAAATGACGTACTCTCCATTCCACGGCACTACAGGCCTTGGCACTCTTCCAGGGGCCCTGCGTCATCACTTCCCAAGTGGTAACGAGGAGCCGGGGCTGAGAAGAGGCCCGAGTCAGGCCCTGCCCCGAAGGCTGCCAACCCCGCTGAGAGACAACGACGCCCCCATTCATCTCGGGATGCGTTTCCCAGGGAACCCTCCCCTATATGCACACCCTCGGGCCCGCACACCCCGTGGCGTATGTCACCACGCTCTGGGCTGTGCGTTTGTCCCACAAGGTGCCCGCTCAGAGCAGAACAGCGGCTGCTTGGGCTTCTCCTGGCCCGGCTCCCCTGTCCCCACACCGAGGGTCTCTGGGGGCTTCGTGTCTCTTGGCTGGCACCCCTAGTGCACCTCTTCTTCCCTGACCGTCCTGTAGCCCCTTCTCTCTGCCCCAGGACCCCTCCCCTTGGGCACTGCCCACCTCCTTCCCCCAGGACCTGCCATCAGCATGCCAGCCCGAGCCTCCCATCACCGGGGGCCTTTCCCCGTCCCTGCCTCCCCAAGTCCCAGCGTGGCTGGCCCGCGACCCTCCTGTCCCCTGCGGTGACGCCCCCTGGACTGGGAAGCCCCTCCTGTACCCACATCCTGTGCCCCGTCTCCGGACGTGACCTTCCTCTCAGTCTTTCCCCCTCGGCTGGCCCATCCCCGTCTGGACCCCACCCCCCCCACCCGGGGGCCGCGTGACAGGTGGAGCTTCCCTCTTTGTCTCTGTCGGTGCCAGGAAGTCAGCGGGACCGAGAGCCCAGCCTTGCTTGTCTGTGTGCACGCGTGCGTCCCCCATCCCGTGCATACAGAGTGCACAGATGTGTGCGTGACCGTGCTGTGTGCTCGTGTGCGTGTTCGGGTCTGTGTGTTTTGGCCTGTTGAACCTCGGCCCCCTGTCCTTTCCCTGCACTGTGGTTTCCTTGGGCACTGAGTGAACACTTCCGCTTACCTTCTTCGTGTTCCTCTCACCGGGGTCTCCCTGCTTAGCCCTTTCCAGGGTAAGGAGCCCACAGGGCCCCAGTACAACCTGGCTCAGCTCCAGAAAGCCCGGGCTGCTGGCCAGCCCTGGAGCCCTCTCTGGCCGGGGGGCGGCGAGGGGCACGGCCGCTCTCGGGTCTCCGCCTGTCCCTCCCCTGCCCAGCCCAGTGGGTCCTGCCCTCTCTCACCACGCGTGGGGGGCTGAGGTGTGGGGGCCGCATCTGTAGACCGTCCAGCTCCCTGCGGCGCCCACCCCCCCGCCACTGCCAGCCCCTCCCCGGCCTCCCTGGCCCCATCAGGCCCACCCGAGCCCCCTTTCCTCCTCTGGGAAGCTCCAACACTGCTCTGCCCGCCTCTGGGACTCCGGCAAACGCAAGTGAGGGGGCCGACCCCCTGCTCCAGCCAGTGCTGGGGAGACAGCTTTGCCTTTCTCGCTTGGCGGGGGGGGGTCACAGCCCGGCCACACCCTGAGCTTGGACTTGTGGCCCCCAGAATCACTTCCCGCTGTTCTAAGCCTCCAGTCGGTGGTTTCTGTTTGCAGCCCAGGCAGACTGAGACTCGGCCCGGGGCTGGTAGTCTCAGGCAGCGGGGGCTCCCAGGCCCTCCGATGCCCCGATGCACCCCCAGGACACCCTGCACAGCACGGGGCCCCTCCTCCCCCGGGGCCGGAGCGAGGTGGGGCGCTCACAGCAGCTGTGTGGGGCGCTAATTCCAGGAGTACACGAGTTAATATTCGCAAAGCGTTTGTGGAGAGTGAGTGCTCTGCCTATTTGCTGAATAAATAGAACAGGGAGCACAGGGCCCTGACCACCCGCAGCCCTGGAGACTTCAGCACGCATCCTTCCTGTCTTTCCTCGTGGGCGGATTTCCTCGCCTGGGTCAAAGGGCAGCCACACTGCTCACGGCTCTTCTAGAAGGACTGCTGTATGCAGGGGTGGTGCGTGCCGGGCTGTCCCGAGAGCCCGGCCCCAGGAGACGCTCCAGGGCCCGGCTGCCCAGGGCCCACGCGGCTGGGGGCAGACCCGGGAGGTCTGGAGAGGGAACCACTCAAAGCAAGCGCCTTGGAAAGGTTGGAAGGGACACGGCACTAGAGGGAGGAGGGCCGAGGGAGCACGGGCGGACGGCAGGAGGGCCCTCGGACATCACTGGAGAGCACAGCTTTTCCCTTGTTTGGAATTGTTTCCTTTGGCTCAGATGCCCAGAAGGACAGGGATGGGCCAAAGGTTCCATACTGTTTTCCGGGTCCCGCTGCGGCAGCAGATTGTTTCCCGGGGGACGGTGCCAGGTGGTTCCCCCGGCGGCCGCCGGGAATGTGCCCTCTGCACCCCGTCCCGGCCAGCTCGGCCTGGCTCACTTGGGAGTGAAGTGAGGCCCATCCTCTCCCGGCTCTCGGGGCTCCAGGCCGAGAACCCTCTGGGCTTCGGTGACTTGCGTCCCAGCAGAAGAAGGGGTGGGAGGCTCAGCCCTCCAGGGACACGGCTCCCCTGGCCTGGCCTGTGGCTGTGAGGAGTTCCCTCTCCCCTCCCCCCACCGCCCTCCCTTTGAGATTCAGTTACATCTCGGCCTAAGAAAGGTTTGCTGTTATGTGGTCAAACCCATCAAGCTTCTCCTCTGTGCCCTTTTCATCCCTTTCCAGCATGGAAAAGCTCCCCACCTCCGACGATCAGGAGGGTTTGGGGGTCCGGTGCTGTCGCAGGGCCGGGGAGGGGGGTCCTGGAGAGAACACCCTGGTCCCCTTTCTCTCCTAGGGTGTAGGGGAGAGGCCTTCCCTCAGGCTTGCGCCCTCCCATCCCCCCTTCCGCTCTCAGACCCCTGCTCCCCTCCCCCCACGGCCCCGGCCTGCACCCAGGCCTCCCTGTCTGCTCCCAGGGTCTACAACACAGGACGGCTCCCCCAGGGAACCCCAGCCCCCAGCCCGGCATGGGCGGAGGGCGGCCAGGCCCACGGCCACACTCCTGGGGGTGCCGACCGGCCAGAGGTGCCCTCTGGACTGGTGCTGTCACTGGCTCCGATCCCTGGGGCTGAGGACCTGCTACAGGGGCACAGGCTCCGCCCTGCCCCCCAGGATCCAGGCGGGAGAGAGATGTGGAACCCCTGCCGCACCAACACCCACCCCCTGTATCTTGGAACAGGCTGCCCTCGCGTGGGGGCCTCCCTGTGGGCATGAGCTCACCCTGTCCCTGTAGCCCCTGTGTCTCCCTCCCTCTTCAGCCCTCCCTCTCCCTCTTCCTCCTCCGCTCCTCCTTTCTCCCTCCCCGCCCCTCCTCCTCCCCCCCTCCTCCTCCCCCTTCCTCCTCTCCCTCCTGCTTTCTCCCTCCCCTCTCCTCCTCCTCCCCCACTCCTCCCCCTTCCCCTCCTTCTGTCTCTCTCCCCACCCCTCCCCCTCATCTTTTCTCCTCCCTCTCCTGCTTTCTCCCTCCCCACCCCTCCTCCTCCCCTTCCTCCTCTCCCTCCTGCTTTCTCCCTCCCCACTCCCCACTCCCTTTTTCTCTTTCCCAGGGTCCTCCATTAGTTTCTAACTTTTGCTGAAATAACCACAAACTTAGTGACTTAAAACGGCACAACTTTGTGCTTTCACATGCTGCCTGGTGAGGGGTGAGCCAGGACCCCTGTGGCCAGCCCACATCCCAGTCCTGTCCCCTGCCTGCCCTGGGAGGGAGCCCAGCCCTGACTTGGACAGATGATGGGAGAGGGGACCGGAGACACTGGCTGGTGGGCCAGGCGCCAGACTGCGCCCCGAGGTGCTGAGGTGCCTGAGGGGCAGAGCGAGGGAGGGCCCTGTGGCTGAGCAAGGGGGAGGGGGAGGGGGCTCAGAGGCAGGGGACAGATCCCAGGTTGGCAAGCAGAGCCCTGTGTCGCGCACTCTGGGAGGGGCAGGTGCTGGTGGAGGAGATGGCCTTCGGTGGCCGCTGAGGGCTTTGGGCAGGTGTGTGGCAATGTCTGCTTCCTGTGGTTAGATGTCCCTGGGGGGGGGGGGGAGGAGCTGAGGGTGGGACTCTGCTGGGACATCACTGTCTGCCCACAGGCCATGTTATCTTCCGGGCTGTACTGAGGTGTCACCTCCTCCAGGAAGCTGCAAAGGCCACGGGGACACTGTCGCCAGGTGCGAAGGAGCTCAGAAGGCACACCTGGGAACGCTTTCTGAGCGGCCAGCCGGTCGCAAACCGGGTGGCATGAAAGAACTCAGGGGCGGGTAGAATGCACCAGAAACGGTTACACTAAAGCAGGATTCAGTGATCAGTGGCGAAGCAGAGAGAAAATGACAGTGTTGCTGTTTGAAAAGAGTATAATTTAGAAACCAGCCCTGGTGTTACCTGACGCCCAGCCAGGCAGCGGGTGGGGCAGGGGCCTGGTGGGGGCAGGGAGCAGGGACGGGAGCCCCCAGCCCCACAGGGGAGCACAGTCAGCCCCACGGGGGAGCACAGGCCAGCCCCACGGGGGAGCACAGTCCAGCCCCACGGGGGAGCACGGTCAGCCCCACGGGGGAGCACGGTCAGCCCCACGGGGGAGCACAGTCCAGCCCCACGGGGGAGTACAGTCAGCCCCACGGGGGTGCACAGGCCAGCCTGACGGGGAGCACAGTCAGCCCCACGGGGGAGCACAGGCCAGCCCCACGGTGGAGCAGAGGACCGCCCCACGGGGAAGCACAGTCCAGCCCCACGGGGGAGCATAGTCAGCCCCACAGGGGAGCATAGTCAGCCCCACGGGGGAGCACAGTCAGCCCCACGGGGGAGCACAGTCCAGCCCCACGGGGGAGCACAGTCAGCCCCACGGGGGAGCACAGGCCAGCCCCAGGGGGAAGCACAGCCAGCCCCACGGGGGAGCACAGCCAGCCCCACGGGGGAGACAGACCAGACCCACGGGGGAGCACAGTCAGCCCCACGGGGGAGCACAGGCCCGCCCCATGGGAGAGCACAGTCCAGCCCCACGCGGGAGCACAGTCAGCCCCACGGGGGAGCACAGTCCAGCCCCAAGCACTGCACACACCACCAGTAGAGGAAGCAGGCAATTCTGGTCAAAACCCAAGTAAACAAATTCAAAAACAAAAGCTCTGAGGAAGTGATAATTAAACCCCAGAGCCGGTTCTTTGAAAACAGTTTGTAAAATGAACAAGTCTCTTGAAAGCACCATCAGAGACAGCCAGCCAGACCAAGCCGGTGGGGCTGGGGCTCCGGGGAGGGGCCCGTTGTGCACCTGACCCTCTCACCCTCCTCCCGGGGCTCAGTGAGGGGTGCTCCCCCGGGGGGCTGCTGAGACCCACCAAAGAGGCGCCAGGTCTGAGCAGAGAATGGAAGGGAACACATTAGTCAGGGGAGGAGGGCCCACGAGGGACGAGTCCTTCCTGCCAGGCTCCCATGCCGCACTCCCCCCTCCGCCCCGGGTGGGTGGGGGGAGGTTCCAAACATCCACCACCACCATGGGCAGCCCTGGGCCCAGGTCACAAAAAACGTGGGCACCTTTGCCAGAACATTCTCTGAGGCTGGCCCCACCCTGCAAACAAAGGGGGGAAGGTGAGTAGGAGCTGGAGTGAGGGAGGCAGGTCTCTGCCTCCTCACAGCACAGGCCTCCTGCCAGATAGCCCCTTGTAGCCAGGCCAGGGTGACGTCCCCTCAGCCCTGGAGCCCAAAGAGCAGAACGTCGGGAATGTAGAGACAATGACTGGGTCCTCACCACTTTCAAGGGGTGCAATCATGTGCTCGGTGGGGTGTTCCTGGGCCCTGCTCAGGGGTCTAGGCTCAGGGGGTCCAGGCTCTGGGGTCCAGGTTTGGGGGCCAGGGTCAAGGGTCCATGCTCTAGGGTCCATACTCGGGAGGGCCCCCCCCTCAGGAGGTTCTGCTCAGAAGGACCCTGCCTGGCTTAATGTTCTGCTGTCACCATCTTGAAATTATTAGGCATGTTTGAACAAGAACCGTTGTTTGCATTTTATGCTGAAGCCTGATTATTTCTTCCACATACACAGAAGCCGTGGCTCCTATAGCTTCTCTGAAATCAGAGGCAGAATGGCAGGTGCCTGACTCCCAGGCCGGGGTGGCGTTTCTGTCTGTATCATGGGCGTCCCTGGACCCCGCCGACCCCGGTCGGGGTCCCTCAGCACAGGCCTCTGGGAGGGACCAGCGGTCACTGCGCTGTTCTCTCTCAGGCACTCACCCCCCTTCTCTCTGGGCGAGTCTACGCAGGGCGCCTGCAGCCCCCAGGGGCACGGCCAGGTCCCACCCCTCCCTGGGTGTCTCATGTGGCTGATGGGGAGGGCTCTCTCAGAGGTGCTCCCTCTGTATGGAATGAGGGCCCGACGGGGCGTGGGTGAGGGCTCGGGTGCTCAAAGCCCTGCAGTGGGACGTGCCCCGCGGGTTTACCCTTGGTCGACTGTCTGTGGAGGAGGCAGACGGCGAGGGAGCTGAGGCCTTGGCCCGGGCCCCCGGTGACCCCAGGTCCTGCAGGGGGGCCCTTCTGGGAGTCAGCCCCTCTGCAGACAGACGCTGCTCGAAGCTGCCAGCACTCCGCCCTCAGCTCGTTGGCAAGCCGGGGCCCTCACCAGCCTGCGGCCTGCCTGGCGCCCAAGGCTCTGATTTCCGTATCATCACTGGAAGTCTGGCTTTCCTGTGAGCGTTCGTTATAACCGAGACTCAGAGCCTCGCGAGGAAAAATGACAAACACGCCTCCCGGGGGACAGGGGATGATCACCCACCGCCACAGCGTCTTCATGCAGGCCGACTTGGAGAGCAGACAAAACCCGCTCGGCAGGCCCCTGGGGGCATGGACCACCCCTGCCCTTTAAGGGCAAAGCGGGAAGGCGTGGTTAAAGCCCACGGCCGTGCTGGCCCGAGACTACCTTGGATCTCAGGACAGCCAGGCGTCCAGCTTGTGTGTTCATGTCAACGAGCCCCCGAGAAGTCTCTTCCCCTGGACTCAGACGCGACCTTCGGTGTGGTACGTCCATCCTCCCGCGCCTGCACCTGTCTCCCCAGATGCTCTCCTGACCGGTTCCTCCCCTGCTTCAACCTCTCCCGTGGCTCCCTGTGGCTGTGGCCCGGCACTCCCTCACGCCTGCCCCTCGCACACGGCACACTGCAGGCCCTAGAGTTCGGAGCCTCCGGGCCCTTGCTTATGCTGAGCCCCAAACCTGCAATACTGTCTCCCCGCCGGCCTTGCACAGGGTCCGCCGTGGCCCCCGTAATACCTCGCTGTCCCCACCCCTTCCTGTCCGCCCGCCAGCCTGTGCGCCTCCGGGGCTGGGCTGTTCCCCGGGCAGTGGATTCCTTCGCGGTGCGCCTCCGGAGCGAGGCTCCCCTGGGCAGGGCTCCCACGTGTCAGTGCACGCGGCAGGCACAGCCACCAGCTCGTGTCCGCAGGGGCGCTGGGCTGCCAGAGGAGGGCTGGGCTGCAGCCCTGCCTCGGGAGCGGTTGATTCATAACCTGCCGCCTCCTTAGTCTCCCCACGGCCGACACACAGAGGGTGTTTGGTCCACATCCGCGGGAGGAGGGAGGGGAGGGACAGGTCACGCTTGCGGGCTCGGGAGGCGAAGTCTGAGGACAAGAGCCGGCCACGGAGCTGCAGTGTCACCGTGGAAGGGCCACGGCCGCCCTGCAGCTGTCCGCTCTGTCCGCTTCAAGTGGGGGGCGCCTCTCCACTGTCCAGCTTCCTGGCAGCTGCTGCGGCTGTGGGGGGGCCAAATCGGCCACTCAGCCCGAGCCCAGACACCGGAGGGGCCACGCCACCGGCATCACGCACACGACCGTCCCCTGGACGTGGCCGACCTGTCTCCCTGCGCTGCGTTCAAAAGCAGAAGGGGCAAAGCCCTTGGAAACTGTCCACGTTCAAAGCAAAGTCGCTGGCCGTCGAGGAGACGCGTCCCTGACCGGGGGTCAGAAGGGGCTCTGGTTCCGGAGAATTCTCTCTGAGGTCAGGGCTCTGAGCTGCGTGGCTGGTGCCTGGTTACTGTCTCACGGTCCCGGGTGTGGTCACCTGCCTGCTGGGGGGCGGTCGTGCCCGCACGCCATCCGGTCGAGTGGGGACGACACCGAATGGGCCCCGATCGCCGGACTCTGACCGCTGACTGTCTTGGGGTGGGAGGCATTTTGGTTGGTTTCGGTCTTGTGCGTGAGCTGGAGAATTCCCTGCTTCGGATGAACAGTGTAAGAAAAAGAAAGTGACTAAGTATGCACTTTATGTAACAACCATTAAGGTAATTTGATGCTCTATTTTGATTCAGGGTACAATATTCCCTTAACGAAAAGAGACATCCTCTGCTTTCTTGAGAATTCCAAAAGACAGAGAATTAAATCTCTTCCCCAATAAAAATAAAAAGCCTGGTTTCCCAGCGAAATATTAAAATTTAGCTGAAGCAGGGAACAGTCTTTCCAATTATGCAGGAGCCCCGTCAAAGCACAGATTTTATGTAATGAAAATGGCTGATGTTTGTGCAGTGTTTATTTATCAGGAGCCAGGGGTGTCTAAGGTCACAGAGGCTACTGGGACCCCCCCCCCCCCCGTTTACAGGTGAGGAAACCGAGGCACAAGGGGTTGATCCATCACTCAGCTCGTAAGTGACACCATGGGCTCCTCCCGGGCAGCCTCCCTGGAGCCCGTGTGCACGTCCACCCGGCTGGGGAGGCTCAGCGAGGCCCCGGGGAGGCTGGGCCCCCCAGAGGTGGGGGCGGGAAGGGGGAGACGTGGGTGAGGAAGGCTCGCCAGCTCACCAGGAGGCCTGGCTGTGCTTCGGAGGGAAGCCTCCCTCCACCGTCCCGTGTCACAGGCCGCCTTCGAAACATGTGTCTCTGACATCAACCGCTGACCCTCCGACCGCGCCCTCCACCCGGTTGACGTCCGGCTCCTTAGCAAGGCGTCCAGAGAGCATTGCTGGGACTGGCCAGCCCACCTCTCCAGCACCTTGCCGTGCACACTGGGAGCTCTGGAGACCCGGGATCCCTGCAGCCCTGCCCCACGCATGATGGCCCCCCTCTCGCGACCCCCTTCCCCCCCCCAGTGCGTGGCCTGGAGACCCACATCCCGTAACGGCTGCACGGGATGCTAATAATTCCCTCTATCCCCTCTTCCCTGCCTTGGACGTGTTTCTTCGTCGTCCACACCTACCTGGAGGCTTCCTGTGTCCCAGCTCTGCCTCCCTCTGCCGGAGGCCTCCTGGGGGCAGGGCCATCTCCATCCAGCCTGTACCCCAGGGCCCGGCGCAGGGTGGATGCCCGCAGAGTGGTTACAGAACTGGCCTCGGCTCCTGCTTCCGGGACCCCCTTTAGCCCCCGGAGCACGCACCCTGGGCCAGGTCCCTGCTCCTCGGAGAGAATTTTCTTCCCCCATCGATGGGCTCCTACCCTTGGCACATGGGCCGAGCAGAGATCACGGGTTAGCTCTGGGCCCGCGGCTGGATTCCACGGCCAGCGTCCCTTCTCGTGCCAGGACCACGCTGTCTTGATCATGTCACTTCGCAGCCCTCCTCCCGCCTCGCTCCTTCTCAAGACGGTCTCAGCCGCTCTGGCCCCTTGCGTTCCCTTGTGAATTGTGGAGTTTCTAAAATGTTCTCATTTTGCCAGCTCACTAATTTCTATAGAGGAGTCGGCGGGGTCGCGGTGGGATTGCACCTGCATGGGCACATGTGGGCTGGGCTGCATCTCTGCTTTCCAGGGCCTCCTGCGGGGTTCGCTCCGGGCTTGTCCCCCCCTTCCCTCGTACCCAGCCTGCCTTCCAGGAGCCAGACGCCAGGACGAGGTGCCGGGGGCGGTCCAGGCCAGCGGGCACCCGGACGAGGCTCGCCGTGGGGCACCGACGGTCTCAGGGTCCCAGGGACCCGGGTTGCTCATCTCTTCGAGTCTATAAATAGTCCTCGAAGACGTCGAGCTGCCCACGCTCCTCGGCTTACACCGCCGAAGGATCAGAGCAGGAACTCTGCAGTTTAAGCCTCCCCAGACGGGTGCACGTTGACCACAAACGCGTCTCATTGAACTTTCCAGGCAGTCCGTTACAGTCACAGAATTCATCTGTCTCCTCATCTATCGCTTCAAATACTTCAAGAGGCAGACAAGCCTCAGAGCCTGGCGTTAACGCGTCCTCCTCCCGCCTCCCGGGAGCCGCCGTCCTGGGGTCACGCCCCGGAGCTACACAGGCACCCGTCCTGCCCCTGCAGGGCGACCGCGAGGTCTGGCCACGGGGATGCTGTGACACGTCCCCCGACCCGCGGCTTCCTTTCGCCGCGAAAATCCCCCCCCCCCGCCCCCGGCCCGCGCCGGCCTCTCCTCCACGCCAGGTTTTCCCTGCCGTGTTGTGCTGCCCTGGGTTCCCGACCCGCCGTCCCGTCGCTGTGCCCGGACAGGCCACGGGGGCCGAGCGGAGCAGCTTTTCGGGATGTGGCCCGAGGCCCCTCTTCCCGCTCCTGACGGGCCTCTGCTTTCTGAAAATGGGTCCGTTGCCTCGGTTTCCGGTAGGCACCTTCTCCTCTTAGGAAAACAGACACAGGGCCACACTTCACCAGCAGCCGGAAACTTCGCCAAACGCACGGCACACGCATACGAAATCTCCCCTACTTGTTAAAACCGAGAAACGGCGAACATACCCCGTGATACCCTTTGTGAACTGCTGGACCGGAGATCCAAACTCAGAGAAGCTAGACGTTTGCTTCTGTCACACAACAGCTCTGCGCTGAGTGCCCTGGGTCGGCCGCCACGGTCCCTCCTGACCGCACCTGCCGGGCGGAAGCCGGGTGCAGCCTGTGGGCCGTGGGGCGTCTGCTCTGACTCAGGCCCGACGCCCACCCCCAGCGCCCTAGGTTGGGACAAAGTGGGTGTCTGAGACGGCTTGGGGGTGGGGCGGGGACCAGAGGGGAACCTCTTCCCGCCAGCGGGAGGGAGCCGCAGGCCGCCTCCCTGGAGGAGGAGGGCAGTGGGCGTCTTGGGTTCTGCAAGGCAGGTACGCTTCCCAGAGCGTGTGCATGTGTGTGCACTTGGGGGACGGGACACGGAGGGCGGGAGAAAGGTCGTGAGCTCCGGCAGGGGGCCGACCCGGGGCCGGAGACAAAGCCTGGGTGCCTGGGCCACTCTGCAGTGCGTCCTTCCCTGTAGAACGGGAGTCACAATGGTAACGGCACGAGGGTGTTGGCAGGGTCGGATACGATTCCCCGTGTCGAGCGCAGGCGGAGAGGCAGGCTCAGCGACTACAGCTGCCGTTACCGTTTAATTGTTGCGCGTTTTGTTGTTTTTACTGCCGCGGGGGGAACGGCTGGACGTTCCCCCAGGACAGCAGGACACAGGGAGCCCGGACCCCGTCTCCAGCAGCCGCCGGGCTGGCCTGGGGACGGGGAGCCACCGGTCCGACCCCCGAGGACAGTCCCGGCTCCACTGCGAGGACAGACACCCCAGGGTCCTGAGCTTCCCCGGGTGTCGAGAGAGGCCAGATGGCGGCCCGGAGGCGACAGAGGCTCCAGAGGCAGCATCGGATGGGGCGGGGCCGAGTCCCTCCACGTCCCCGAGATTCTGGGGCTTTGCGCTTTGGAACACGACAATAGGCTCATTGAATTTTACTCTGTGTACAAAGTGATTAAATTTTTATGTTCCTAACCGTCGGGCATCTGCTCAGCTGCATTTTGGTACCTTGCTGGCTCCCCCTGCCTGCCAACCTCTTAACCCTTTGGCTGCTGAGGGAGTCCAAGACCTCTACCCGACTGGGTGCCCTCTCGAGGGGATGCACACAGAGCCTGGGTGGTGGGTCCCCTGGATGGGGATCGGGACTCTGTCTCCCTGGGCTGTGCCTAACCTGAGCGGCTCTCTGGGCCTCTATTTCCCCACCTGTAAAATGGGTTAGCAATGGCATCCGGGGGCAGGGCCGAGGGCAGGAAAAATAGCACGTCCGGGCAGGGCTGGGCCACGAGCAGAGACCCAGAGGGGCAGAGACATCCTGGTTTGAGGCGTGAGAAGTTGTGAGGGTTAATAGGGGCAGGCGGTCCACAGTTCGCCCGGGAAATAGCCAGGCACACACTGCCTAGGGGACAAGCCACCCCAAGGTGACAGTCTGTGTGGGGAACGGCCTGGCACACACCGTGTGCTGAGTGCTGCGTCCGCGTTTTACTTTTTCTGGCTTTATTTTAAGCTAATGCTTACTGGGCACTTACTGGGGTCGGGTGTGCCCTGGGCTGTTCCCACGAATCCTCGTCAACCCCATTTTACAGGCGAGGAAACCGAGGCCAGGGGAGCTTGCGGCATGCGCCTGGGTCAGCATGCAACTGGGGCACGCAGAGAGGGGCCTTGTCTGCCCCTTGCCAGTCCCACGAGGACACCCCCGCTGGCCCGGGGTCCCCTGTCTGAGGGGGAGACGATCACATCCCATAGGGTGATGCCTAGACTCCCCAGAAGCGGGTAATTCAAGGATGCTGCGGGAGGTGAGCAGGTGAGGACGGGAGGGAGGAGTGGGAAGGAGGGAGGAGGGGAGGAGGGCAGACAGGAGGCTGCAGGGAGACATTCGGTCGGGGCTGATCTCATCCAGCTGAGCACTCAGGCCTGAGTTCTCTGGGAGGGGACGGGGTGGACCGTGCCGGGCTGAAGCCACCCCCCCCCCCCCCCCCCCCCCCCCCCCCCGCCCAGCACCTCCGAGTCGGAGCTCCGGGCCACCGCTGGACAGCAGGCTCTGGGCTGGGTTTCTAGGCCCTTCCATGTTCAGGGTCCCCGGAAGGGTGAGGCCAGCCCCTCACCGCTGTCACCATGGCCCCCAGCCCCCGTGCCGCCCGAGGGTCCGCCCGGCCCGGGCAGCAGCCTCCTGGAGAGGGGACAGAGGAGAGCTGCTGGAGAGGGGCCAGACAGATCTCCTGCCCGGCGCCCGCAGCCCTTCTCCAGGAGCTCAGACAGTCCCCTTCGCCGTTTTATCAAAATCAGAGAACAGGAGGCTACAGACGAGCCAGTTTGATTCAGGGCAGATGCATAATGTATGAGCCGAAGACGGTGCCACCGCGGGACCAGAGCAGCTCAGCCTCGACCTGACAAAAATTACAGTGAATCTTGGCGCTTTTCCTTGCAAATCAGGATCTTGCTGTGGTTCTGGCCGAGCTGTTTGCTCAGTACTTTGCTATGCAACTGGCTCGCGGTTTGGGGACCATAATTGGTCCTGAGATGTGCGACTGCCCTCAGGAGGCCTCGAGGGCTCCCCTCTCTGAGATGAGATTAACGGCGCCCCCTCTTCCCGGGGGAGACGCCAGAGCCTCCGGGGTGCAGAGGGGCACGGGCGGGCCGAGGTGTGGGGGCTGCTGTCCCCACTGGGCTGGGGCCGGGTCCGCTCGCTCCCGAGGTCTGCTGGTTCCAGGCAACATGGGGCACTGGGTGGTGATGGGGGTGCCCCTCCCTGTTTGCACCCCCTCCCGGTTCCTACCCCCTCCCTGCTTGCACCCCACCCCCACCCCGTCCTTTAGCCGCACAAAGCGCTGGGGGGCACGGCTTTCCTGTGCACTGGGACTATTTTCTCTCTTGTTTTCTGGCCTCTGGTTATTGTTGGTGACAAGTCTGCTTCTCAGGTTCTTCCTTGTCAGCACCTCTGGGGGCTTTAGGGGGGTCTCTGTCTTTGACGTCTTACCCGTTCAGCCCACCACACAGCCTCATGAAAAAAAAAATCTGAGGACTCTCGCCTTCCCAGCCTTCTGGAAAGCTCTGCCATCGTTCTCCCAGGCTGGCCCCGGTTGTTCTCTGTCCTCACCTGCCTGCTTCTGGTTCTGTACCGGAGCTTAGAGCACAACTGGCTTCACGACTTTCGTCCCCACCCTGGCCTTCCTCTCTCTGCTTCTCCTGTTTGCTCTGTACACCCCAGCCCTACCTGCCCGCAGGGACGCGCCTGTGCAGACCGACCGCGGCATTGTCGTGTAGAAAAGGCTAGTTTTGATTTATAGAAGTTGCTATTATTTACATCTGAGATATTGTTTGATGAACTCCTGTCATAGGTTTGCAGGTGCTCATTCCTTCTTCATTTGCTCTGGCAATTTCTGGCCTATCCTCCCATCCCTCCGCCACACCCCCCTCTCCGCCGTGGGTTCAACCTCCTCACTGCTGGTTTGCACACGGCTGCCTCAGGCTCACACCGCGGGGTGGGCGCCCCGTTCGGGCTCGTGCTGTGCATGGACAGCGTTGGTCACTTGGGTTGAGTGATGGCCACCCTGATCCCTGGGACTTGTGACTGTGGCCTTAGTTGGTAAAGGGCTCTTTGCAGATGTAATTAAGGACCTTTACATGAGAAAGTGACCCTGGATTGTCTGAGTGGGCCTTAAATCCATTGGCGAGTTGGAGAACTTTCCAGATAGGAGAAACCACGGGGACAGTTGAGGCACACAGAAAGGGAGTAGCCCAGAGGGGACAAGACGCCCCTCCGGCTGCGGGGGCAGAGATGGGAGTGATGTGGCCGCCAGCCGAGAAATGCCAGCAGCCACCGGGAGCCGGGAGCCGGGAGCCGGGAGCCAGCAGGATGCAAGTAGGACCTTGCCGTTGAGTGGAGGGAGGGGTGAAGCCCCGCCCGCAGCGTGGTTTTGGGCCTCGGACTCGGGAACTCTGAGAGCACAGACGGCGGGTGTTGAGTCACTCAGTTTCTGGTTGTCATGGCAACCCCAGGACACTGATCTAGTCATCTTGACACGGAAGAATGGAGGCCCGCCTCTGGGGAGCCACCTGCCCGGTGTCGACAGCCCGGGCACCCCAGGCTCTCTGCCTCCGAGGCCGCGACACCAGCCTTTCATTAGGCGGGGCTGTAGGGACACAGGCCACCGGAGCACAGAAATCCCACCCGGTCATGCTCACACACTCCCTTGTGTTCTAGCATGATTTTACAGAATGTCAAAACTAATCTCAGACACACCGATGCAAGGAACCGGAAAAGAAATCAGAACTTCGAGCAGTATTTACGGTTCTAGAACACGCCCCTTGCCAGCAAAGGTGCTGAAGTTTGGCCATTGGCAGGGGTACCCCTGGTTCCACAGCCTTCCTCCGCCAGGTGCAGATCACAGAATGAGCTGGGTGGCGTGGGGTCCCCAAGGGTGGGGAGCCTCTTATTACTGGAAAGGACGTTGGCTCCAGGGCCTTGTCCCCACGTGGCGTGAAGCGTTCAGAGTGGGGCTCTGGAGGGGGGACGGCTGGGTTTGGCATCTGCTCCCCTGGGCAGTAACTGGGGGAGGTGACCAGGTTACAGAACGCACGGGAGACTACTGTGAATGAGGTCTGCCGACAGGTTGGATAACTTCGACGACAGGACAAATCCCCAGAAGCACAAAACCTACCGAGACTAAATCATGAAGAAATAGAAAAGAGTAAGCAGATTGAGTCAGTAACCAAAACTCTCCCAACAGGGGTGCCTGGGTGGCTCAGTCGGTTAAGTGAGTGACTCTTGCTTTTGGCCCAGGTCATGATCCCAGGATCTTGGAATTGAGCCCTGATTTGGGCTCGGTGCTCGCCGCATGGAGCCTGCTTGGGATTCTCTCTCTCTCTCTCTCTCTCTCTCTCTCTCTCTCTCTCTCTCTCCTGCCCCCCTCTGGTCCCCACCTCTCTCTCTTTCTAAAATAATAATAATTTAAAAAAAACCTTCCAACAGAAAAAGGTCCTGGACCTGATGGCTTCACTGGTGAATTCTACCAAACATTTAAAGAATTCTTCTTAAACTTTCCCAAAAAACTGAAGGGAACATTTCCTAACTCATCCCAAGAGGCCACATTACCCTGATGCCAAAGCCAGACAGACACTGCAAAAAAAGAAAACTACAGACCGACATCCCTTATGAGCATTGATGCAGAAATCCTCAGCAAAATACTGGCAAACAGAATTCAGCCATATGTGAAAAGGACTATAGACACGACCAAGTGGCATTTATTCCTGGAATGGAAGGAAGTAAACGCAGGGTCTCAAAGAGATGTTTGCACTCGCACATCATGGCAGCGTTGGTCACAACACCTAAGGCATGGAGGAAACCCAAGTGTCCGTCAACAATGAGCGTAAAAGCAAAACGTGGTCCATCCACACGGCGGAATGTTCTCAGCCTTGAACGGGAAGGACGTCCTGCCGCCTGCCGCCACACGGATGGACCTGGAGGACGTTGTGCCCTGTGAAATAAGTCGCGAGGGGACAAACACCATATGATTCCACTTACAGGAGGTCCCTGGAGCGGTCAGATCACAGAGACAGAAGGCAGCTGGTGGAGCCGGGGGCTGGGGGGAGGGAGGACGGGGAGTCGGTATCTGATGGGCGTTAGAGTTTCAGACTCACAAGATGAGGACTTCTGGGGCTGGACGGTGGGGACGACTGCACAGCACGGCGGATGTGCTTAATACTACTGAACGGACACTAAAAATAGTTAATATGGTAAATTTTATGTGTATTTTACACAATAAAAAGATTGAAAAAATTGTTCAGCGAAACAAAGAGGTTGGACCCATCTCATGGCAACTACGTGTCTTAATTTCAGACGGTGCCGATTGGCTCCTTATGATGGATGAGGGAGTCCACGTTCCTACGTTTGCTCCCACTCTCCACCCACCACATCTTGATGTTTATCCATCATATATATCTTTACAGTGTCAAGATTACTTTCGGGCGCCGGGCTGGCTCAGTGGGTTGAGCGTCGGACTTGAGCTCAGGTCACGACCTCGCGGTTCGTGGGTTCGAGCCCCACATCGGGCTCTGTGCTGACAGCTCGGAGCCTGGAGCCTGCTTCGGATTCTGGGTCTCCCTCTCTCTCTCTCTCTTTCTCTCTCTGCCCCTCCCCCACTCGTGTTCTGTCTCTCTCTCTCTCTCAAAAATAAATAAACATTTAAAAAAACCTACTTGGTTCTGTGGCCATAATGTCCCAATTGTTTGGCTCTATAATTAAAAAATTAATGCTTATCACTTGCACCCCAGACATTTCTGAGTATTCCTGGGATCGGCTAGATTTGGGGAGATTGTTCGAATGCTGAGGAAGAGCCCACGGGTGTTGTATCCCATGAGCTCTCCTATGCTCGAGACTGTCCCTTTGGTGCTCGGATCCGTGGGGCACGGCCCGTCCTTCAGAACGTCTTCAGGCACTTGCACCCCAGAAAGGTGACCTTCCCGGGGACAGAGCAGGCTATGCTCCCCGCCCCTTTACCACCTAGTGTCCATGCTGGCCTTTCCTGTGGAAGAAGAAGTCCTCATCTCCAACACAGGGAAGCCCCGATTCCTGTTAGCAGGGGTCACTCCGGCCGTGTTCCTACCTGGACTCTGGACGGTGTGACAGTGGTTGGGGAGGAGGGAGATAATCCGTCAACACCCGGAACATGGCGGCTCCCGTCCTTCCCTGAGAAGCCGGCCGGGAGCCTGGCAGTGACTCTGATGTCCTCCCCCGTCCCACGTGCTGCCCTCACCGTCTGCCACCCCCACAGCTGGCCTGGGAGGGCGGCCAAGGCTTCACTTCCTCTCAGAGGCCTTTGTGGGCCTGCCCGCATCAGGTGCCGGTTTTCTCTTGTCCTTTACTACAGAGCGTGGGGTGCACCTGGCGCCCCCGTGAAGTGCCTGGGTCCAGCCGGTGGTCCTGACCCCGTGTCTCCTCGATGACTGTGACCAGCACCCGGGAAGTACAGGGATGCCTTCCTTGCAGCTCAGTGCGTGCACGGAGGCCAGAGGGAGGAGGTGGCTTCTGGTTTTGGGGGCCAGTGGCCGTGCTCCCTCCGGAAGCACTCCCCTCACGGACCCTCACACGCACACAGTCCCAGGGGTCAGGCCGCAGATGCTTTGTAAGTGGGTTATTTGGAGTTACAGTGGGGCGATCCCTCTCACATCCAACCTGTGTGCTGTGGAGACAGGCAAAGGGCCCTGGAGACTGGCCGTCCGGAGGGCACCCCCAGCGGCCACACCGCCTTTCTGCCTCCGTCAGGCCGGTGTCTAGATAGACGCTGGGGTGTGTGTCAGACCAGTGAAATCCGCAGGCATGAGCCCCTAGCTCCTTTCAGAGCAAACTGAGTTCCTTGGTCGTGACGACAGATGCCACGGCAGGGACTAAGGCTCTGTGCAGGGCCACGGAGCGTGGTGCGGGAAGAAGCGTCGAATCTGGGGAGGCGACGCTTATCCTGAACGCACGCCTGTTCCGTCGAGGAGACCGCTGGAATCACCCCTGCAGCCTGGCGCCCCGGGGATGGCGATGGGGCTTGGGAGGGGAGCCAGCATGCCGGGCCCACGCCTCGCCTGCCCCTTTGCCCGAGCCCTGGAGATGCACTTGAGGCTGTGGGGTGGAGGCTGGCCCACATCCACATGAGGGAAGCTGGTTTCCAAGAGCCCCCGTGGGCCGTCCCGTGGATCCCGGGGATCACGAGGCACCCGTGTACTGGTGCCACTGCCGGGGGCACCCCACCCCCTCCCCAGACCCGTCCTGTCTCTGGTCCTCTGACCCCCTTTCTCAGGCTCCCCAGCAGCCACCCATCCATTGGCCTCGTGCACGAATTCACGGGAGCTGGGTCCCGGGCCGCCCTTCCTTCTTCAGGGGACAGCTCGCACCTATGGGCTCAGGCAGTGGGGACGCACCGCTTTCGTAAGTGTATGAGCCTCGGCCAGGGGCACTGCAGGTGCACGGGGAGCCAGGATCAGTAACGATGGCAGGACAGAGGTCAGTGAGGTCGTAGGTCAATTAGCAGCAGAGCCTGTGGGCAGATCTGAGACTGTACCTGTATACCTCGTTAACACGCACATGTCCACACACGCTCTCTCTCTCTCTCACACACGCACACTCTAACACAGGCAAACCCTCAGCCCATTTAAACAAGAAAAAACAAATTCTAAATTAGCAAAGAGAAAGGGATTGCAAAACAAACACAAACAGGCTATACGCAAATAATCTAACACTTGTGATAAAATGGGTATTTGCTTGGAAAATACGGATTATGGAAATCCTCTCAAGAAGGTAACCTGAGTACGTAAGGAGGATACTTGGAGACGGTCAGTGTGGTCTCTTCCCACGTATTCGGGGTCCGGCGGTGTTCCGGGGGGGGTTGTTACAAGGAACGGATGATGACGATGTTCCGTGGGTTCTTCTGGAGCAGAGGGAAAGACAGAAACTGCCCAGTTATTTTCATGAAGGTCGGCTCACAGCAAAGTATGTACAATATGCTTTGCACACAGGACCTCCGGAACCAGAGCCCTCGTGAATGCAGATGTCTCGTCCCGATCAAAATCCCCGCAGATACGATTCGGTGTCCGGTGTCCAGAATCTGCTGTGACCCAGGGGACCTAGCCCCAGATGTCTTGTACATCCAGAAGATCAGGTGTCACATAAGGAAAGCAAAGGACAGTTTTCTTAGATTCCCTCACGCAGACGTTTATTCCCTAATACATCGTGGGCACCTGTTAACTGCCAGATACTGAGAGTTCCCAGGGGTCCGGATGGGGGCAAACACGTTCATGCGTTCATTAGGTAAGTCCAACAACATCTTAGCCAGCTGGAAGGAGAAAGACATCTCCTCATCATGATCTAGAACAGCAGCCTCACAGACGTTGTCGCTAAAGCCAGTAAGTGGGTAGAGCTAGTCTCTGGGGGGTCAGTCCGCGTTGTTTGGGCGGCCGCTGGTCAAGGCAAGTCGACATGAAATCCAAATGCGAGACACGGGTGTGGGAAGGAAGCTTACACTTGGTGAGACTATGGCCCGGACAAGGTTGAGAAGGCTCAACGATACATTCTAGGCGCTCCCGGCCTCCCAATAGCAGGACTCTGTCGCCACGGGTGCGGGACGGCCACAGCGTCTTCGGGGTCCGCAACGGCCAGCGGGAGCTTCCTTTACACAAGGAACAACAAATGCCGGGGAATACCCTAAAAACACCAACACGGGGTCTTGAGGAGGCAACCAGGTCCTCGGCTCGAGGTCACAGACGAGTGGATTCCGTGGAGAGGCACCGTCTTCCGGAAGGCGAGGCCAGGGTGCGGGGGCCGCAGGACAGCATCCTGCTCTGTTCGCAGACCGAGCCTCGTTCACCCAGCTGCCAAGGGCTCAGCCCCGCAGGCAGGTGGGAGCGCGCTCGGAGGGGTGGGGGTCTGGGCAGAGCTGGGGGGCAGGGGCGCCGGGGTGACTGGAAACTGCCTCCACCCTGGGGGTAGAGCCTCACTGGGGTGACTGGAAACCAAAACCCCTTGCAGGTAGGAGCGGCTGCTGGTTTGCAGCCAGCTGCTGGGTCGAGCGCAGGCCCAGGACAAGCTGAGTTCTGTATCCTTCAAGAGAAGCCAGCAGGTGCCTGAGTGACTCAGTCCGTTGAGCGTCCACCTCCTTCTTTTTTTTTTTAATAGGGGAAGGTGCACGCAGGGGAGGGGCAGAGGGGGGGGGGAACAGAAGATCCAATGCGGGCTCTGTGCTGACAGCAGTGATCCTGACATGGGGCTCGAACTCACGAACCGCGAGATCGTGACCTGAGCCGAAGTCGGCCGCTCAACCGACTGAGCCCCCTCAGGTGCCCCTCAAGCATCCGACTCTTGATTTCAGCTCAGGTCAGGATCTCATGGTTCCTGAGTTCGAGCCCCAAATCAGGGCTGCTTGGGATTCTGTCTCTGTCTCTGTCTCTGCCCCTCCCCCTCAAAATAAGAAACTTTAAAAAAAAGAGAGAGAGAGAACCCAAAATTTGGATGGCTGAGAAAATTGTCCTCATTTCTAAATATTGATTACTAAGTCAAATTTAAAACAAGCAAACACAGGGGCGCCTGGGTGGCTCAATCCATTAAGCATCCGACTTTGGCTCAGTTCATGGGTTCGAGCCCCGCATCGGGCTCTGTGCTGGCAGCTCGGAGCCTGGAGCCTGCTTCGGATTCTGTGTCTCCCTCTCTCTCTGCCCCCTCCCCGCTCACGCTCTGTCTCTTTCTCAAAAATAAATAAACATTAAAAAAAATTTTTTTAAACTAATAAACACAGAAATACCCCATGTTGGTCTAAAAGAACATGTCACAGGCCAGGGGCCGGGGGTGGGCGGGGTCTCACCGCCCGTCCTGGGAAGCGAGTTCATCCCTCTGCTTGGTCACCGTTGTTTGATTTGTTGGATGACGAAGTATTCTGATGTCTGTGCCTCGGGGAATGGCAGAGACCTGGTGCATTTATAACGTCACAGCCGGCTTCCTACATCGCTCACGGCTCGGTCATATGCGCCATGGCCCCCATGCACCCCGGGAAGCCCAAGAGCACATCCCGCTGCCCTCCCCCGCGGCCGGGGCAGCCCTGAGAGGGGCCCTGAGCACACGGGGCTGCGGAAGCCGTGGGCCTGGGTCTAGGGAGTCGGAGGGGGAGAGGCAGGTGTGACGTGTCTGCCGGGGCCCCAAACGCTGTGGTGGAGGAGGCACAGGTGACGGGGAGCACTCACGGGGATGCATGCGACTCATCACCTGTGCTTGGGGGAGACCCAAGAGTGGCAGGGCCAAGTTCAGTCCTGCGGTGTGAGTGGGGGGGGGGGGGCGGTGGGCGTGGGTGGGGGTTCCTGCCCCCTGCCCGCGTCGGACTCGCCCCGCTCTAGTCTGCACCCGCAGAGCAGGACTCCACGTCCCTGTAGGTGACAAGCATCATGTCGAGGAATATTTAACCCGGTGAAGAAAGAATCCTTTTATCGTGCCGTCGGGGTCCCTAGCAGATGGCACAGGAGACACGGCCGGCAGACTTCATCACCGCGGGGAGAAAATGGGGCACAGGGCAGGTGATGGCACCGGGGAGGGGCGGGAAGTGGCTGGACAGATGTGGGACACCCACAGCGTGGAGAAGAGCATCCTGCGGACGTGGGCGGGCGGCCGGCCGGCACGGCCCCCAGGGCGCTCTGGGTCCACGGGGCGCTCCGAGCACCGCCTTCTTGCCATTTGCCCTTCCCGCTGGGCCTCGCCCACCGTCCCCCATGAAGATCGCACGTGTGGCCTGTGGAGCCCGCCCTGCCCTTCAGCCCCTTCCCGGGCCGTGTGGCCGAATCATACGGCGTGCTTCAGGCGCCAGTCTCTGCAGAGGGCTCCTGTTCACCCGCCCCACGGCCGCTCATCCCCCATCGCGGTGCCTTTTCCCGCAGCTCTGTCTTCCCCCGCATCCTGAATGGCTTCCGGGGGCTCCGGTCCCGAGGCGGAGGTGTGGGCGTGCGTCTTTCAAGCCTCGCGCCCGGCGGACGGCTGCCCTCTGGGCGGCACATTCAAGGCCGGCCAGCCTGGGTCCTCCCGCGATGCGATCAGCGGGCGGGAGCACCAGCCGCGCTCCCCCGCTTTCCGCTTCAGGGATGTGGGTTGTTTGCTACGATGTCCCGCCGGGCCTGACACACCCAGACCCCGAGGGCCCCGGTCTGAGCAACGGCGGGGAGGTCACCGGTGGCTGGAGCAGATACGTCTGGCGCAGGTGGAGCTGGGCGAGCAGGGAAGGATCCGGAGTCCCGCTGATGTCCAGTGGACAGCTGCATTGGAGCGGGGCTTGGGGAGGGTCCAGCCTAAGGGCGCCTGCGGGTGGGGGTTTTTTAAAGCCATAGCGGTCCTGCTGGCCGATGCCAACGCAGGACCCACTGGGTGCCTGGCGCTTTCTAAGGGTTTTGTGTGTGTTACCTTTGGTCCCACACAGAAGGTACTATCGTCGTTCCCATTTTACAGGCCAGGAAGCTGAGGCAGAGTGAGCGTGAGGTGGCCAGGGCCACCTTTCGGCGGATCTGCCCCCGGAGCCCTGGTGCATAACTACTCCACGTGGGCCCCCAGGCCAGCGCAGAGAGCTGGACCCCCTGGGCCCTCCCAGGGGGCGGCTGCACCGAGAGCTGAGCCAGCACCGCGCAGAGCTAGGGTGGCTTCCGTCCCGGGCCCACCTGTCACCCGACCAGGCTCCAGGGGCCGTGGCTGCGTCTCTGTGCTCCTCTGTATCTCCAGTGGTCATGACAGGCCCCCCTGTTCCTGCTCCGACCGCGAAATAATTACAAGGGGCTTTTCCGACTTCGTCGTGGGGGGAAACGGAGCTCCCATAGGCAAGCGATCCACCGAGTGTCGCCAGACGGAGGCCCCACGCTCCTTTCACGAGGCGGCATTAAAGGCTTACGCTTAACCCGATTGCTCCTCGGGATAATCAAGGAGCAGGTGTTTCCAAGCCACTTGGAAAGGAATGTGAATGTTGGAGTGATGCGAGTAATTTGCATGCTGCCTCCGGTAGGAGCAACCTGCCTGCTTTTATCTCCAGGGCCCCGGAGCCGGCCCCTGTCAGCACGTACCCCGCTCACTCACGAGCGAGGCGGCTTCTGAGCGCCCCGGGACAGCAAGCTCCCTTTCTAGCTGGGTGGGCGGGGGGCCGAGCATCTGGCTTCTCCATAGTCCCACCTCCAAGATGATGATCCCGCCTTATAGAGCTTGTGACGGTCAAGTCGCAAGCTGCCTTTAAAGTGCCCGGCATAGAGTAGCTGTTCAGCAAAAGCTATCGGAAAGATGAGACGCACCTGCTCAAAGGTGTGGGATTTGGGGGTCACGGGGTGGAAATCCTTCTCCACCGCAGCGAGCGATGTGTAATCTACATTCCCTCCAGCAGAGTCTGACCCCTCGGCCCACCATTGCAGCCCCAACAACGACCATTGTTGGAGGTGGTGCCTTTTGCTACCTGGCTGGTCTCAGATGGGGACGGTAGGTCACTGTCCTAATTTGCATGGGTAGTGAGCTCATAATGAGAAGAAGTTTACTTGCATGTGTAGTTCCTCTTCTGTGTAATCCCTGTTTTGATCTCCATCCACTTTTCTTTCGTGTTGCCTTTATTTTCTTGTTGGTTTGTGGGAGCTCTTTACATATTGTGGATATTATTCCTTTGCTGAGTTCTGTGTGTTGTGTGTTGCAGTCAGTGAGTAGCTTTGCCTTTTCCCTTTCTTTCGGGTGTCTTCTTTCGATTTCGCCACAGTCCCCTTTGCATCAACATGTTACTTCCCCTTTATTTACTTGTAAGTATTTCAGCATGAGTTTTTTGTTTTTTTTTTAAGCAAGGAAGATACATGCTGGATTTTAATGAACAGAATTTATTACCTTCATGGAGCTAAATTGATGAACCATTTTGCTATGGTTTGTGGTCGCTGTGGCTCATTATTAGACCCTTCCTCACTTGTGTTATAAAAATGGGTCTCCTTTCTCTTCTTTAGGTTTTCAAGTTTTGCCTTTCACAGCTTTGAAGCTGTCTAGATTTGTGTGTGTGTGTGTGTGTGTGTGTGTGTGTGTGTGTGTTGTGCCATAAGGAACCAATCCTTCTTTTCCACAGACAGCCAGCACCCCTCGCCAAGGGAGTCCATGCTCCCTGCATAGACCGGCAACCCACCACTGCCACAGACATTTCTGCACGTGGCTGGATCCCTACTGGGTTCTCTGGTTTCCTCCATCAAAACCACCTCCTTTCATTTTTATTTATTAAAAAAAATTTTTTTAACGTTTATTTATTATTGAGAGACAGAGAGGCAGGCACAGAATGTGAGCAGGGGAGGGGACAGAGAGAGGGGGAGACACAGAATCCGAAGCGGGCTCCAGGCTCTGAGCTGTCAGCACAGAGCCCGACGCGGGGCTCGAACTCACAAACTGTGAGATCATGACCTGAGCTGAAGTCGGTCACCTAACCAACTGAGCCACCCAGGTGCCCCCAAACCACCTCCTTTTAAAATATTACAACATTATCCAAAGGCTTGTGACCCGGCGAGGCAAGTCCTTCTAATGTGATCTTTATTCACTGATTGATAAATTCGGGAAATATCGACTGAGATCCTACAAGGCTCCTGTCCTGGCCGTAGGCTTCTGGACCTGTATCAGTGAGTAAAACACACACACAAAAACCTCTGCTCTTCTGAGGAAGAAAGACCCCCAAAATCATAACAAACAAGTAAATGGCATAGTATGTAGAAGGCATTCCATTCTACGGAGAAAAGCGGTGATGGGTGTGATGGGATGTTGGGGGAGGTTTCCATTCGATCAGCCCTGTTGAGGTGTAATTCACATACGATCACATGTACCCTTTGAGTCTATAGTTTGATGAGTTTGGTTACGTGTATACATGTGTGTAACCAGCGGCACGATCAAACCTTCTCTGCACCCCTTCTGTCCGTGTCCACCTTAAGCACAGGCTCTGTGTCACCACAGTTCGTCGTCCTCCCGGAGTTTACCTACGTGGAACACACAGTGCGTGCTCTCTGGTACCTCAAGAGTCAAATGCCTGACATCCTTCTGTCGAGAGCGCTTTCGGGGTTCCCACAGGCCGTGCGGAGGTAGCTGGTTTCACTGCCGAGCAGGGTCCCGCCATACGGACACATCACAGCCACTGCCATGCACCTGTTGAGAGACATCTGGGTTGTGTCTAATTTTTGACTGTTATGAATAAAAGCGTTTGCGTCAGAGTCTTCGTGTAGATATGTGCTGGATTATGTGGTAAGTTTATACTCAATGTGATAAGAAACTCAGAATATTTTCCAAAGAAGTTGCACTGTTTTTTATTGCTACAATCAATGATGGAGCATTCCAGTGGCTTCATATCCCGATGAACACTTGGCATGGTTAGTCTATTAATTTTGGCCATTCTAGAGGATGTGTGGTAGTATCTCATTAGGGTCTCTTATTTTAAGTTTATTTATTTATTTTGAGAGAGAGGTGGGAGAAAGTGCAGAGAGAGAGAGAGAGACAGAGACAGAGACAGAGAGACCCAAGCAGGCTCCGTGCTGTCAGTGCAGAGTCCGACTCAGGGCTCGATCCGAGAACCATGAGATCATGACCAGAGCTGAAATCAAGAGTCATATGCTTAACCATCAGAGCCACCTGAGGACCCTGGTCTTAACTCATACTTCTTTGGCCAATAATGTGGCTGAGCATCATTTCAAGTGCTTAGTATCCAATCGTATATTTTCTTTAGTTAAGTTTCTATTCAAATCTCACCAGGCCACCGGGGTGGCTCAGTCAGTCAAGCATCTGACTTCAGCTCAGGTCATGATCTCATGGTTCGTGGGTTCGAGCCCTGTGTCAGGCTTTGTGCTGACAGCTCAGAACCTGGAGCCTGCTTTGGATTCTGTGTCTCTATTTCTCTCTGCCCCTCCCCTGCTTGTGCTCTGTCTCTCTCAAAAATAAATAAAAAAAGGTTAAAAAAATTATTAAAAAAACCTCATCAACTTATAATTTTTTTGTTTTTTGTTTTGTTTCAAATGTTTATTTTGAGAGAGAGAGTGCTTGCGCACATGTATGAGTGAGGGAGGGGCAGAGAGAGAGGGAGAGAGAGAATACCTAGCAGGTTGATGCACAGAACCCGACCTGGGGCTTGATCTCATGACCGCGAGATCGTGACCTGGGCTGGTCTCAAGAGTCAAATGCCTGACTGACTGAGCCACCCAGGCACCCCTTGTTTGTTTTCTTATTACTGAGTTGTATTTATTATTGAGTTGAATTTCTTTGTATATTCTGAATGCAAGTCCTTTGTCAGATACATGTATTACAAATATTTTTTGTGGTCTTTGGTCTTTTTACTTTCTTAGTGATGTTTTTCAAAGATCAAAAGTTTTGTTATTTTGATGAAGTCCATTTAATTTTGTTTTGCATGGTTTGTGTTTTATATGTTCTATCTAATACATCTTTGCTTAGCCAAATGTTGTAAAGATTTTCTCCTATGTAATATTCTGAAAGTTTTATAGGTTCAGCTCTTACAGTTAGGTTTATGATCCATTTCATGTTAATCTTCTATACGGTGTAAGGTAAGAGCTGAATTTCACTCTCTCCTTTATAGATATCCAATTGTTCCAGCACTTTTTTGGAGGGACAAATTACCTTTTCTTCCGTTGAATTACCTTGGTACTTTTCTTAAAAATTAGTTGAGGGGCACCTGGCTGGCTCAGTCAGTAAGAGAATATTTCCCTTGATCTCAGCATCGAGAGTTTAAGCCCCATGTTGGGCGTGGAGCTTACTTAAAGAAAACATCAGTTGACCAGGTACACGTAGATTTATTTCTAGACCCTCTGTTTTGTTTCATTGACATATATGTTTATCATCACAACAAAACCATATTGTCTTGATTACTGTAGCTTTATAATGTTTGGAAATCAGGTACAGCGAGCCTTTCAAATTTGTTATTTTTTTTTGTCAAGAGGACTTTAACCTTGGTAAATCCTTTGTATTTCAACATAATTAAAAAATTTTTTTTTTAACGTTTATTTATTTTTGAGACAGAGAGAGACAGAGCAGGAACGGGGGAGGGTCAGAGAGAGGGAGACACAGAATCTGAAACAGGCTCCAGGCTCTGAGCTGTCAGCACAGAGCCCGACGCGGGGCTCGAACCCACGGACCGCGAGATCATGACCTGAGCCAAAGTCGGCCGCTTAACCGACGGAGCCACCCAGGCGCCCCTCAACAAAATTTTTATGACCAACTTGTCAACTTCTTTTTGAAAAAAGCTTGGGATTGCATTGAAACTGTGGATTGATTTGAGGAAATAATTGTCATTTTAATAACACTTGTCCTCTGATCGATGAACATGGTATAGCCTCCATTAACGTAGGTCTTTGGTTTCTCTCAGTAATGTTTTGTAGTTTTCAACTTATGAATCCTACACATATTTTGTTAGATTAATCCTTGAGTATTTCATTGTTTTAATCCTATTGTTAAAAGTATTTTAAAATACTTCAATTTCAAGTTTCCAATAATTTAAATTAATCCCTTCGTTGTGTGTATGTGTGTGTGTTTTAGCACTTATTATGTTCTGGCGCTATAGGAGCCCCAGAATCATCTTGTGTGTTTCCTGCCCCAGTCCTAGAATCAGCCATTTTTCTGAGGAGCCCTTGTTCCTTTCATTGAAGAAAAGTGTTAGAAATCAAGAATGGGGCAGCAAGGAGATATATGTGTTTATAATAACCCATATACATACACATATGTATAAATATTTCTATATGTGGCCATTTGTATCTGTATTAAACCGAAATACTGATGCCTGTAACTCTAATCCATCATCATAGGGATCATGCTAGCCTCCTCTCCTTGCTTATCTGTAACTTCCCATGCCAGCGGAGAGAAACTTGGCTCCCACCATCTGCCACCCATTACTTAATTGTTCAATTCCAGTAAACATGCTTCCATTAGTTTTGATAATTTATGTCTTCATAAATTCCATCAAAGGACAATTTATGTCTTCATAAATTCCATCAAAGGTGTTGCATTCATTGATATAAAGTTGTTCATAATGCTCCCTTATTATACGCTTGATGTCTGTAGGGTCTATGGTAATGTCTCCTCTTTCATTCGTGAGATCAGTAATTTACATCTTCTTTTCTTCTTGATCACGTGCAAATGCAGATTAGATGGAGAGCTAGATTTGACCAGAGTTGGGGCTTTGGTAGCAGAATACAATAAAATGAGAGGATAAGAGAGTTGAGGAGCGTGTGCCTCTGTGTGAGTGTGCATGCACACAAAGAAGATTACAGTGATCTACCATGGAAATTCAGCTGAGTAACGAGGGAAGTGAGGGCATGAAGGGGTGAGGCCAGGGAGGGTAATGGGAAATGGATTGTGAATCACAGGGTGATCATTTTCTTAGGGTGGGGCTACTAACCTCTGTGAGATGGAAAGATATGAGGCTGTCAGTACAGGGGGTTGCTTGAATGTGAGACACTGGAGGGTTCGTCTTTAATGATAATGCAAAGTCTAGACATATGTCTATGGAGCAGCTGTTGGAGGGGTGCATGGCCATGTGGGTAGAAGAGGAAGTCAAGAAGACAAATGTGCAGCTGGGCCTGACCCGGCATCTCGGCTCTGGGCACTGTCCACAGAGATGCACAGGACAGACCCTTGTCGGGGGTGAAAAGTGCGGGGTCTAGTGTGGTTTGGGTCTTGGCCACTTACTAGCAGGGTGACCTTGGGCGGGCTACTTAATTTACTTAATAATCTGAGCTTCAACTTCTTTCTCCATAAGTTGGGATCATAATGCCCCACCTCATGTTGGTCATACTAAATGAAGTACAATACCTTTTGTGGTAACTGGCACAGAGTATGAACTCAACAGGTTTGAATCCCCCATTCACAATCATTAAAATTGCCTGATGTATTTCCCCTCTCCCTTCTTTTTATGTCCATTATGAAAAATTTCATAAAGACACACAGTTAGCGTTCTGCCCATCCTTGCACAGCATTTCCCCCACTTACTATGTTCTTAGCATGGTGCAGGCATCCGGTGAAATATTATGTAGCCATGAAAACTCATGCTTTTTTTTTTTTTTTTAAGATTTTTATTTCGGGAGGAGAGAGTGTGAGCAGAGGATAGGCAGAGAGAGAAAGGGAGAGACAGAGAGAGAATCATAAGCAGGCCCCACACTGTCAGGTCAGAGCCCAACGCAGGGCTCAAACTTGGCTCAATCGGTAAGCATCCAACTCTTGATTTTGGCTCAGGTCATGATCTCACGGTTCATGAGTTCGAGCCTTGCGTTGAGCTCTTTGTTGACAGCATGGAACCTGCTTGGGATTCTCTCTCTGTCCCCGCCCCTGTCTGCCCTTCCCCTGCTTGCATGCTCTCTCTCAAAATAAGTAAGCAAACATTTAAAAATGTTTTTTTATTCTTGAGATTTGCTTTAAAGTATTTGAGTTAGTTTCCTGGGGCCGCCAGAACAAAGCACCACAAACTGGGCGGCTAAAACGAAAGAAATGTATCCCCTCTCAGTCCTGGAGAACAGAAGCCGGAACTCAGGTATCAGCAGGGCTGGGCTCCCTCTGGGGCTCTGGGAGTGTCCTTCCTTGGTGGGCTGCTGGCGATCCTTGGTGCTCCTGTGCTTGCCCCTGTGCCCCAGTCGCTGCCGCTCTCTTCACACAGGCTCCTCCTGCCTCGTCTGGGTCTTTGTGTCCTGACCTCTTCTCCTAAGGAAGCCAGTCGTGTCGGAATAGGGTCCACCCTACACCAGTCTCGTCTCATCTGCAATGACCCTGTTCCCACATAAGGTCACCTTCACAGGTACTAGAGGTTAGAACGTGGCTAGATCTTTTTTTTGGGGGGGGGGGGACGCAATTCAACCCGGAACAGTATTCCGCCAGAAAAAAGAATAAACTAGGAGGGGTGGTGAAATGGATGGGATAAAATAAGCAAAATGTTGATAATTATTGAAGCTGGGGGTGGCTACCTGGGTGTTCCTTACATAATTCTCTTTCTTTTCGTGTATGTTTGAAAAATTCCATAATAAGAAGACTTTAAAAAGTTATGCTTTTAATGAATATTTAATAAACTGGAAAGTGTTGAGTGCAGAAGATAATATACAAAACCATATCTACCAGAAAAGCCTATAGCACAGAAGTGGCCCCAAAATGTTCCCGGCAGTGTCTCTGGGGAACAGGAGGACTTGGGGTTTTTTTTGTTTGTTTTTTTCTTTTCCTTTGAACTTTCTTATATTTTCCCAAAATTCCCACACTGGGAATAGATTATTTGTATAATCATAAAATAATTTCATCTTAAAAAAAAAATCAAACCACCCCTCCACCCATCTGTTCATAAGCTCATGCGACAAACAGGCCTTCCCCAGCCCTGCCAGTCACCTGCCTGGGCGGGTCCCTGTTGGGGGACGAGCGCAGCCCCTGGCCCTGGTTGCCTGCGGCCCCCGCGGGGGCACCTAACTGCACCTGGGCAATGACAGCCCCGGGCTGCCAGATCTCAGTGACTCACGGAGGGCTTAAGTGGCTGCCGTGGGAGGCTGCACACAACAGAGCCCTCTTTAGAATCTTTGAAATTATTAATGGTTTGATAAAAACCCATGCAAGGCTGTCTGCATGCCAGGAGTATGACGAGTTGGCCGGAGACTGGGGCTTGTTAACTGGGGGTGGGGGGAGGCTGAAGCCAAACGGGGCGGGTGGGCAGGGCAGCAAACAAGGTCCGCGACCCTTCTCCCTGCACGGGGGGCGGGAGGGGGCCGCTGGTCTGAGGGGCCTGTCGGCCCTGCGGGGACGTGTGGATGGTGGAGGTGGGGGAGGAGGAGAGGGTTAGGGGTGGCTGGGCCGGCCCCGCGCTTGAGTCTGGGGGGCTCCGACCCGAGGGGAAGCCTCGGACAGCAGCCCCCCCCCCCCCACCTCACACAGCCACACAGGTGCCGCGAGGTGAGGGCTGGGCGCTGGAGTCTGCTACCCGCATGGGATGGCCCTGGCTGGCACGTGTCTTGGGGCGGCCTGGGTCGCCTCCGGCTCCTGTTTTCCCTTCTGTGAGATGGGGTGAGGGCGCCCAGCCCCACACTGGATGAGAGGACCGTGTTTGGGAAGTGCCCCTCAACCCTGCTGCAGGGCAGAGGGCTCAGGGAAAAGAGAGGTGATGGTGGAGGAGACCGCCAGGAATCCAGTGCTGGTGCTGAAGGCAGAGAAGACCAAGAGGGAGGAGGGAGGGGAGGAGGGAGAGCAGGTAGTGACTACGGGAGACAAAGATGATGATGAGGAGGATGATGGTGAGGAGGGTAGGGAGAGGAGGAGGGAGAGGAGGGGGAGGGGAGAGGGGAAGAGAAGCCAGAGGGGAGGAGGGGGAGGAGGGAGGGGTGGGGGGATGGGGAGCAGGAGGGGAGGAGGAGGAGGGGTGAGAGGTAGGGAAAGGGGAGGGGAGGAGGAGGGGCAGGAGGGGAGGAGGCGGGGCAGAGGGGGAGAGGAGGGGGAGGGGAGACAGGAAGAGAAGCCAGAGGGGAGGAGGGGGAGGAGGGGGAGGGCAGAAGGGAAGAGAAGCCAGAGGGGAGGAGGGGGAGGAGGGGGAGGGCAGAAGGGAAGAGAAGCCAGAGGGGAGGAGGGGGAGGAGGGAGGGGTGGGGAAAGGGGAGGGGAGGAGGAAGAGGGGCAGGAGGGGAGGAGGGGAGGATGATGGGTGGAGGGGGAGGACGGGGCTATGGCCGCCGGGCAGTGGCGAGCAGCCCGACCTCGCTCTCAGGTCTGCAGTCCGCAGAGGGGTCTGTGAGGCAGCGTGTGCGTCCAGCCTAGGAAAGGCGGGTGGGTTGGGGGCCCATGCTGGGTTTGGGGGGGTTGCTGAAGGCCCCCCAGGGCAGGGGCTGCTCCCTGAAGACTGGGCCGATTGGTGAGGGCGAGCTGAATTTTGATTGGGTTGAGTTAAAATGAATCGAAATAAATCTGGATTTCTGTGGAGCTGGATTCGGGCTGAATTGAGATGAAACGGCCTGCACTAAATTAAATTCGGGCCGCGCCAGCCTAAGCCGGGTTGGGTGGGATTTGCTGAGGCCTGAGCCTCAGGTCTGCTGGGAGGTCAGTTGGATTCTAAGCACCTTCCGGTCTTAGTCCCTCAGGCCCAACGGGGCGGCCCCTCCACCGCCCCCTCACCCCCTCCCTCTGCCCGCTGATCTCAGGGTGCCTGGTGGGGGTGACTGCCTGGAAGCATATGTGAGTGTGTGGGGAGTGTACCTGCTGGGTGTGTGTTTGTGGGGCCAGAGGTGCGCGTGAGTGTGGGGGGTGTGCACGTGCGGGTGTGAGTGTGGGGGGTGTGCACGGGCGGGTGTGAGTGTGGGAGCTGTGCATGTGCAGGTGTGAGTGTGGGGGGTGTGCACGTGAGGGTTTGAGTGTGGGGGGGTGTGCACGGGCGGGGTGTGAGTGTGGGGGGTGTGCACGGGCGGGATGTGAGTGTGGGGGGTGTGCACGTGCGTGTGTGTGGGGTGTGCACATATGGGGTGTGAGTGTGGGGTGTGCACGTGCGGGTGTGAGTGTGGGGGGTGTGCACGGGCAGGTGTAAGTGTGGGAGCTGTGCACGTGCGGGTGTGAGTGTGGGGGTGTGCATGTGCGGGTGTGAGTGTGGGGGTGTGCACGCGCAGGTGTGAGTGTGGGGTGCACATATGGGGTGTGAGTGTGGGGGTGTGCACGTGCAGGTGTGGCTGTGGGGGGTGTGCACGTGCGGGTGTGAGTGTGGGGGGTGTGCACGTGCAGGTGTGAGTGTGGGGGGTGTACATATGAGGTGTGAGTGTGGGGGTGTGCAGGTGTGAGTGTGGGGGTGTGCACGTGCGTGTGTGTGGGGTGTGTGCACATATGGGGTGTGAGTGTGGGGGTGTGAGTGTGGGGGTGTGCACATATGGGGTGTGAGTGTGGGGGTGTGCACGTGCGTGTGTGGGGTGTGTGTGCACATATGGGGTGTGAGTGTGGGGGTGTGAGTGTGGGGTGTGCACGTGCGGGTGTGAGTGTGGGGGTGTGCACATATGGGGTGTGAGTGTGGGGGTGTGCACGGGCAGCATGTGAGTGTGGGGGGTGTGCACGTGCGGGTGTGCGTGTGGGGGGTGCACATATGGGGTGTGAGTGTGGGGGTGTGCACGTGCGGGTGCGGCTGTGGGGTGTGTGAACGTGCGGGTGTGAGTGTGGGGGTGTGCACGGGCGGGGTGTGAGTGTGGGGGATGCACATATGGGGTGTGAGGGTGGGGGTGTGCACATGCGGGTGTGAGTGTGGGGGCTGTGCACGTGCGGGTGTGAGTGTGGGGGGTGTGCACATGCGGGTGTGAGTGTGGGAGCTGTGCACGTGCGGGTGTGCGTGTGGGGGGTGCACATATGGGGTGTGAGTGTGGGGGTGTGCACGTGCGGGTGTGTGTGTGGGGGGTGCACATATGGGGTGTGAGTGTGGGGGGTGTGCACGTGCGGGTGTGAGTGTGGGGGGTGCACATATGGGCTGTGAGTGTGGGGGGTGTGCACGTGCGGGTGTGAGTGTGGTGGTGTGCACGTGCGGGTGTGGCTGTGCGGTGTGTGAACGTGCAGGTGTGAGTGTGGGGGGTGTGCACGTGCGGGTGTGAGTGTGGGGGCTGTGCACGTGCGGGTGTGAGTGTGGGGGGTGTGCACATGCGGGTGTGAGTGTGGGGGCTGTGCACGGGCAGGTGTGAGTGTGGGAGCTGTGCACGTGCGGGTGTGAGTGTGGGGGGTGTGCACGTGCGGGTGTGCGTGTGGGGGGTGCACATATGGGCTGTGAGTGTGGGGGGTGTGCACGTGCGGGTGTGAGTGTGGTGGTGTGCACGTGCGGGTGTGGCTGTGCGGTGTGTGAACGTGCGGGTGTGAGTGTGGGGGGTGTGCACGTGCGGGTGTGAGTGTGGGGGCTGTGCACGTGCGGGTGTGAGTGTGGGGGGTGTGCACGTGCGGGTGTGAGTGTGGTGGTGTGCACGTGCGGGTGTGGCTGTGCGGTGTGTGTGCACGTGCGGGTGTGAGTGTGGGGGGTGTGCACGTGCGGGTGTGAGTGTGGGGGCTGTGCACGTGCAGGTGTGAGTGTGGGGGGTGTGCACGTGCGGGTGTGAGTGTGGTGGTGTGCACGTGCGGGTGTGGCTGTGCGGTGTGTGCACGTGCGGGTGTGAGTGTGGGGGGTGTGCACGTGCGGGTGTGCGTGTGGGGGGTGCACATATGGGGTGTGAGTGTGGGGGTGTGCACGTGCGGGTGTGCGTGTGGGCGGTGCACATATGGGCTGTGAGTGTGGGGGCTGTGCACGTGCGGGTGTGAGTGTGGTGGTGTGCACGTGCGGGTGTGGCTGTGCGGTGTGTGCACGTGCGGGTGTGAGTGTGGGGGGTGTGCACGTGCGGGTGTGCGTGTGGGGGGTGCACATATGGGGTGTGAGTGTGGGGGTGTGCACGTGCGGGTGTGTGTGTGGGCGGTGCACATATGGGCTGTGAGTGTGGGGGCTGTGCACGTGCGGGTGTGAGTGTGGTGGTGTGCACGTGCGGGTGTGGCTGTGCGGTGTGTGAACGTGCGGGTGTGAGTGTGGGGGGTGTGCACGTGCGGGTGTGAGTGTGGGGGCGCAGGAACGCGCTCATCTCTGCGCTCAGGAGGCAACGCCGTCTTCCGTGTCTGGTTTATCCAGGGCCTGGGCTCCTTCAGCAAATCCTTCCACAGGGTTGGTCCCTGAAAGTGTCATCAGGGCTCCTGCTCGTCCCTAGAGGAACCCCTGGAGGGTCCCCCTGAGTCCGACCCCCGTGTGCTGTGAGAGCATCCCCGGGTCAGCCTCTGCTTGGATCCCCCCGTGGGTGGGGAGCTCACTGCCTCTCGGCGCAATCCGCTTTCCTGCCGCCTTCCTGCCGCCTTCCTGCACTGCTTCGTCGCTCGGCTTCCGGCTGCGCACACTCACCTGTCAGCCCCCGCGGGCGACGGGACCGTGTGCGGTGGGGTGTGCGGTGGGGGCTCAGGGGACCCGGGCTCCGCCGCGTCTCTCCCGCCCCGGAAGGCAGCGGTTCTGGCGGTCCGCCCCCATCCGGGCCCGGGAGGCTGCACCCGTCCCCTGGCTTCTCCTCCTGGGAAAATCGGGGCTGGGGAGAGAGTGACGCTCCCCTCTGGAGCGGGGGCGGGGGGGGGGGGGGGTGCTAGGGAGGAGGAAGCGGACCAGGCAGGCCGACCCCCTCGGTGCCTGGCGGGGGTGGGGGAGGTGGGGGGGGTGGGGGGGTGGGGGAGGGTGGGGGTGGGGGGGTGGGGGGGTGGGGGAGGGTGGGGGTGGGGGGGTGGGGGGGGGAGGGGGCCCTAAGCCCCAAGGTGAGTTAGAGGCTCCCTGCTGCTGCTGGGGGTCGCCCCTTCCGCCCCTGCCCTCCTCCCGAGGCCCCAGCCCGGCTCCTCGCTCAGAGGGCAGAGGAGGCCCGGTGCGGTCTCCGCACGGAGCCGGGGCTGGGATCCCGGGGCCTGCCCTTCAGGGACCCGGGGTCCAGGCGGATCGGGGCTCGGTGGCACCCCGGTCCCAGCCCCCTCCCTCCCTCAGCCCAGCCCCACCACCCAGTCTGCTGGAGCCTCCGGCCGGGGTTGCCATGGAAACAGGACGGCCTCTGCGTGCGCATCCTGGGAGATCCAGGCCCCTCCTCCCCTCCAGGAGTTCAAGCCGCCCCGCCCTCGGTGGCGGGAGGGGGGGGGGGGAGGCTGCACCGAGGGCTCCGACCTCCTTTCAACAAACACATACAGATGAAGAGGCAGGTCCAGAGAGGGAAAGCAACCAGCTCAAGGCCACCCAGCTCCCAAGGGGCAGGGTGCTGTCTGGCTCCAGAGCTCACCCTACAGGGGCCTGGGTCCCCCGAGGTCGAGATCCAGGGGCCCCCCGGGGGTTGAGGGCTCCCTAGGACACAAAGCCCCAGGATGCTTGCTGTTTGGGGGGGGAAGAGATGTCTCTGCCAGCAGGGACCCCACCCCCCCTGCCCTGGCTGTGTGACTCTGGGTGGGCCCCCTCTAATCCGGGCCTTGGTTACCCTGCTCACAAATGAAAGAAAGGCTGCGTGAAGGGGCAGCTCTGTTAGGCAGTGCTCCTGCTCGACTCCCTGGACACTGTGCTCCCCGCTCCACCCCCCTCCGGTATGACAGTGCTCTCAAGGGAGGCTCTGCTCCCAGTCTCCCCTGTGGGATAACCCCGTCCGGGCTCCCCATTCCAGGGCCCACGGCATCGGTCCCCAGGAAGGGCTGGCTGCCAGGGCGGGCGGGACCCTGCCCTACATGCTTTGGGGCCTGGGCAGATCGGCCCTGGGAGGCCAGCCCGGGCCCGGTCCCAGGTCGGGGGAGTAGCCCCGGGCTCTCGCTGTGGTCGGGATGCCCAGCTGCCCCCAGAAGGGCCAGCCGTGCCTGACAAGGGAGGCCATGCCACCAGCTGTCCCAGCGCCGTGGGACGAGGGCTTGGGGGCGCTCAGGGAGGCAACCAAAGTGGGGACGATTTGGAATGTAGTCGCTAAGCCAAGTGTCAGCATTCGCCGGGTGGACAGGACAGAAGGGGACAGGTGGGCGGAGCCTCCCAGGAGCAGGAGCCGGGGTCTGGTGGGTACCTTCCTTCCTCTGCAGAAGGGTGTGGACAGGGGCGCCTTCAGAGAAGGAGGAAGACCGGGAGAGCAGGGACCAGAGTCAGGGGACACTTGTATGGCCACAAGGGAGCGGGGAAGACCACCTTGTCCCCTGATGCCTGCCCCCCCCACCCCCGCCCCCGTTCCTGCCCCTGCAATCCATCCATCCCGTCCCCCTGCCCGGCCCTGAGCCCCGGTCAGTCTGTGCTCGGCAGCGAGGGCCCCAGACAGGGAGGAAGGAGGCACAGGACACGTTTGTGAGGTGCGGCCACGCTGTGAGACACCGTAACGGTGGATGCAGGACTTGTGTTACGACCACAGAATGGGGGCGCCTGGGGGGCTCAGTCGTTAAGCTTCTGACTTCGTCTCAGGTCATGACCTCGTGGTTCGTGGGTTCAAGCCCCGCGTCAGGCTCTGTGCTGACGGCTCGGAGCCTGGAGCCTGCTTCGGGTTCTGTGTCTCCCTCTCTGCCCCTCCCCACTTGAGCTCTGTCTCTCTCTCTCTCTCTCAAAAATAAACATTAAACAAAGTTTTTAAAAAACCCCACAGACTGTAGGCCACGGAGAGGGAACCTTACCGCAAACTGTCAGCTCTGGCTAATACCGTATCCACACCAGCTCATCAGTGCCGGTGGTGATGATCAGAGAGGTACACGGGAACTCGGGGATTTCTGCCCAGTTTTTCTGTAAACTTAAAATGGCTTAAGCAATAGTCTATTAATTTTTTTTTTTCAAAAAGGTCAGGGGCCAGGGTGGGAGTAAGGGAGCCCATGAGCCTGCAACCTGTCCCAGCCCCCGAAGCCCCCTTCGGCTTGCGCCCAGCTCATCTGAGAGCACTGCAAGGCTGTCCCCAGCACTGCGGCAGGGTGGCAAGGTGGGAGCAGCTGCTTTCTAGAACATTCCAGCCTGAGCTCAGATCCCCAAGGCCTCCAGAGGCCCTGTCTACCCCAACAGCCGGCGGGGGGGTGGGGATGAGGGAAGTTGAGGGTTCGGCTATGGGGCTGGAGGGCGTCTACAGCCAATGAGGGGTGAGGCAGAGGTGGGGGCTCCAGAAGGAACCTCCTTCTACTACAGGAGATGCTGGGGACCCGGCCTGGCCTTCACCATCAATCTTCCCACAGCCAAGGCTGGGACGAGGTCCACCAGGATGGCCCCCAAGAGCCAGGCCAGTGTGGGCTCCGGGCCTGGGGACCCAGGTACCCTGTGGCGGGCAGGCAGGACCACGGAGGGTACCTCCATCCATCGGAAGTCCCGGGAGAGCTCCTGCCTCCCCGGGACCCTGAGGAGGACGCCCATTCCCGTGGCGTTCAGAGGCAAGGAGACCTCAGGTTTCTTTAAAGGCCTGGAGAGAGGAGGAGCCTGGAGAGAGCGAGCTGTTTCTCTCCTCCCTGTGATTATCCCCTTGGTGGTGAAAGGAAACGCCCCACAAGGAGATGACCTCCCTGGAGGAGGCATCCTCTCGGAGCTGGGGGAGGCCAGGCACGGCGGGGACCTGCTTCCCGCAGCCCCCGGGTGTGGGCTCTCCCCTCCAGGGCCTCGTGGACAACTGGAAGGGTGGCCAGTTGTCCCGGTTTGCCTGGGAAGGAAGTCCCGCGTCCCGGGTGAGTGGGGACGGGTGTCACCCTATACACGAACTTCTGAGTGTCTCTGGACCTCCAGGGTCAGCTGGCAGGGACCACGCACCCCAAAGTCCACCTCCTCCTGGGGCCCCCGCCCCCCGAGCACCCATGTGGTGCCCGGTGCCACCTCCCTGCCCCAGGCCTCGGGCTTCTGTTCAGACTCTTCCCTGGGGAGACATCTCTGGACCCAACACCCCAGTTCTGTGCTATGTCCCCCATGGACAGCCCGGGCAGTCGGCCTGCCCGGACAGCAAGTCTGTTACCTTGTAACGGAACGGAAGCGGGGGGGAAACTCTAACTCGATCACTATCTCTGCCCACAGGTGAGGACTCCCCACCCAAGCAGAACAGGGAAGCCCTTTGCCTACTGTGGACGGGGTGGGGGCGGTTCCCTCCGGATCTCTGTCCAGCGGGGGCCAAGGCCAGGCCTTGCTGCCCCCCCGCGGCACGTGGCCCCTCCCCACCCGACCACGCCGCTCTGGGTCTCGGGGGTCCATCCACCGCAAACCCAGACTCCGGCTCTGAGCGTCCCCTCCTCCTGACCCCGGGGCCCCTTCCGAGGAGCGGGGCTGGTTCCTCTCGCGCTGTGCCTGCCCCAGGCTCATGGCCTGGCAGTGAGGAGGCCTCCGCCGTGTTCCTTGCCGTCCCCCGAGGCCCCCCGCCCCCCCCACTGCAGTCTTGTCCGTCCCGTGTCTCAAAGATGTTTTATGCGGACTTCCCGCCTGCCGTGCTGTCTCGTGGCACGTGACTGGGGAGTCCACACCTTCTCCCCGTCCCCCTGCCCTGCCCCCACGCTCCCCGGCTCAGGGTCCCCGCGCCCATGTCATCACCACCCTCAGCTCCTCCCCCGCTCACTTCGCCGACCCGGCAGAACCCCAAACCTGGCCAGAGCCACCCCACGCCGCCCCCCTCCCTCAGGGCTGGCTGTCCCTCCAGGGCAGAGATGCAGACCCGGGTGTCTACCCGTCCATGCACCTGTCGTGCTCATCTCCTGGACATTGGTCTCTCCTCTGCAAGCACGCGGCCATGCCTTTCCCTCCTCCTCGGGGGGCTGGCAGGGCATGGGGACGGGGAATTTAGAAGGGGGTTTCCCAAAGTGGCGGGCAGAGCAGGGAGACCCCAGGGAAATGGCGCAGCCCCACCTGGAGGGGAGGGCTGGAGGCAGGAAGGGGCGAGAGGGGCAGGAATGGAGGCAGAGGGGAGCAGGCGACCCCCCCCCCGACCTTCCGGACCTCCCTCTGGCCTCGTCCAGGGGCCCCCGGGGCAGGCGGCCCGAGGGTGAGGGAGCAGGATGGGGGAGGCTGGGGGGGGTCTTTAGCGTGACTCACGGGTCCCCACCTACTTGCTGCAACGTGTGTCACCCCAGATCAACACGCTGGTCACTTTCGCGGCCACTGGCAGACGCGCAGGGTGTCGAAGCACCCGAGCCCCCCGCTCGCACGTCCAAGGCCGCGGTGGACCGGACAGAGGACACCCCCCTCCCGCCTCAGCTCCCACTGTGAACGAGCGCCTTTGCCACAGCCTCCTTAGTGCCCCGTTTCCCACGTCTCTGCGCGTCGGTCGGGGGTTTCGCGGCGAGCCCGGCCCCGAGCCCCGTTTGCCGAAACGCTGGCCCGTGTCCGGAGCGCGGGAAGACTGGGGCGCGGGAAGCAAAGCTACAGGCCTTCTGGCTGGAGTTCAGTGTTAATCAGGCAACAGCGTGTGTCCAATAAGCTGTCTTTAAAGACGAGCACACGTAGAACAAGGCTCGTGGTGATCGGGTGATGAAAATGTGGCCAGCGGCCAGCGGGGACCTCGCCCCGTGGGTCCCAGGGACCAGTGGCCGGCGGGGATCTGCAGTTCAGGGTTGGCTAATTCAATGTGCGTGGATAGCACAGCACAAACCGCGGCCGATAATGAGAATCGAGGTTCCTCTCATTTCACAGAACACGCGGGACGCTGGCCCCAGAGCCCCCCCCGCAAGCCCCACGGCCCCCCGCACCTCGGCCCCTCTCGGCTGCCCTCAGGCACCCCGGCCGCTCGCCGTCTCCTGCTCGGTCGCGTCTTTCCTCCTTCCTGGGTTCTCCTCATCCCAACCCAGGAGCTGAGAGAGGACAAGGACAGAGGCCTCCGGAGACCCAACTTGCCCCCGCGTGGGGGCCGCTTCCGGCCTCCAGAACGAGAGGACACCGGTCTGTGGTGTTTTGTCACCGTAGCCTCGTACACCAGGTGCCCAAACAGGTATCTGGGGTCCCGTGTTCCCCGCCATCCCCCACGGCACAACCCACGCGTGCAGCGGAGGGCGGACCGATGCACAGACCACGGTCCATCCACGCAAGACAATATTATCCAGCCTGAAAAAGGAACGCGGCCCGGATGGGTGTGGCCCGTGGAGCAAGGCAGACAAAAGGCCACGTCCCGCCTGGTTCCACGAGTGAGGAATCCGCACACACAGGGAGCAGGGGCCGAGGGAGGGGCTGTGGGGCCTCCGCTGAGGTCGGGACGCGTTTTGGAGCTGGAGGCGGTGGCACAGTTTTGTGGATGCCACTGGGTTGTTCACGTCAATGACGGAGCAGACCAACCGTCCCCTGTGGGCCCCAGCCCCCCTCCCCCAGCCCCCCTCCCCCAGCCCCCCTCCCCCAGCCGGCTGCAGGCAGTGGCCCTTCCTCTCCTGGAAGTGAACCCTAAGCGCCTGGTCCCCAGGGACTCCCTTCACGCCCCCCCCCCACCGACCCCCACCCCCACCCCTGCTGCCCCCTGGGAGACCCCTCCCCTCTCCCGGATCCCTAGCCCTGCAGGGCCCCCCCCTCCCCGGGGCGGTCCCGGCCCCTCCCCCGGCTGCCTCGTCCATGTGTTGGTGAAACGGCAGCTCTTTGCCATGACCTCCAGTTTAGGGCTCTGACCTGGAGCTCGCCCCCGAGCCCCAGAATCCCAAACCCGCCCGCCGGCCTTGTGGCTTCAGGAACAGGTCCCTGAAACTCAGCCTCCGAAACGGAGCTCCTGGCTCCCCCTCCCGCACGCACGCCGCCGCTTCCTGCCCCAGGGATGGCACCCCCTCCCCTCCGGCGGTGACCACCGTGACCACTGTGACCACCTGCGCTGCCCCTGCCCTGCCCCCACCCCGCCCCCTCCCCCAGGAAGCACCCCCAGATTGGCAGCCTCTCTCCCCCTCCCACCTGCCCTCCGCCCCCTTGTGGACCTCGTGTCCTCCAGGGGAAGGGGGGGTGGGGGGGGCCGGCGCTCTGTCCTCAGGTGCCCCAGGAGAACACAGCCCTTTTGTTAGAGGCTGCACCCCGGCTCCCAGAGCGGCGCCAGGCCTGGGGTGAAGCGCTCCTTCTGCCATGACAGGTGACCGTCACGGTTCCAGGGCTGAGGATGAGGACATGTGGCTTGAGAGCCAGCGTTCGTTCTCCCCCCAGCGCGTGCCTTCTCCCCCCCCATGCCCCCTCTGTCTCCCCTCTCTCAGGATGGATTATAGATACACATACACGTACAGACAGATGCGGGCATGGCTAGATACAGATGCAGCCTTCGGGAAGGATGGCCGGGGACCGGCTGTCAGGTTCCTCCTGGGCCCCCTGCGGCCAGGAGAACGCAGGTGCACCCTGAGGGGCCCAGCTCCCACCATCGGGGTACCGGGGGCGGAGGAGAGAACTCTGATGGTGGGATGCTGGCTGGTAGGAGGGGCCCCCAGACTCCCGGCGTCTCGCCTTGAATGTCCCGGCCTACTCCTTGGATACGTGGACTTTGCTGGCCCGGGTGCACGTGGCGGTGGGTGGGTGGGGACCCACTCCTTGGCCCACCCAGCTCGCCCACCCTCCCCGGGCTGCCCAGGCTGGCGGGGACGGCCTGCAGGTGACCCGGCACGGGCCGCTCCCCGCACTGGACACCTGAGCCCCCCAGCCCCGCCTGGGTCAAAGCCCCCCTCCCCGCCATGATCGATTGGGAGGGCAGATAATACTTTGGACGATGATTTTCTTTTCTTTCTCTGTTTCCTTTTTCCCCCCAAAGAAATGAAAGAAACCTGTGGTTTGCAAATCTGCTGACCCGGCAGGAGGCGTAAACTGAATCACCGGGAAGAGGCCTGGGCCAGGGAATGGAAAACACCCAGAGGCAGATTCCGGCCTGTTGTGGGAAAAAGTGGGTCACGGTCAGAGCTGTCCTAAGGAGGGGCTGCCTGTGAACAGGCGTGTGCCAGTCATGGGGGCAGGGGTCCGCTGTCCTGAGAAGGGTCTCTCTGGGTCTAAGGCCTTGCCCTGATGTCCATCCACCTCCCGATAGAGCTCAGCACGTGCTTCTAGATCCCTCTACCTCTGTAAGGGGACCCCCTGGGCGATGGGTCAGTCCCATCGTGCCCTGGGCCTCGGTTTCCTCATCTGAGGAAAGACTTCCCATCTGCCTCGGCGGGAGCCAAAATGGTCCAAGGACCCGGGTCCCGCATCATCAGCGGGCCAGCACCCTGGGCTAGGCGGGAGGCGTGAGGGTTCCGGCCCCCGGCGGTGCGCCCGTCTCTGCACCAGCGGCCCCAGATGGCGGTGCTCCCGTGAGCCTTGCTGACCGCTCGCTCATCCTCGGTCTCTCTTACTTCCAGAGGCGTCTGCTCCTGTGATCACGGCCCGTCTGGGCACTGAGGCTCCTGCTGGGCCCACGAGGGGTGCGGACAGCCTGTTCATCCCCATGGGGTCTGCGTTCCGGGTCCCCCGCCCTTCCCCACTGTAGCCCCCTCCTGGCCTCCCCTCCTCCGTCCACTCCTCGTTCGGGGCTGTCAGCTGCGTGTTCCCCGAGCCCTGGCCTCCCGCGGATGCACCGAGTCCCCACCCCTCCATCCCTACCCCCAGCACTGACCACAGCCTGGAGCCTCAGACCCGCGTCCTCCCGCCTCCCCGGAGGCTCAGTGGCGTCCCCAAACCCGCCTCTTCCTCTTCGTTCTGTGGGGCTGGGGGAGGGCGTCGGAAGGCTCCAGGGCCCAAACTTTGGAACTCTCCGTGGTGCGGTTTCCGGAAGAGGCCGGGAGGCTGGGGGGAGGGGGGGCGGCGGGGGCCGAGGAGGAGGGAAGTGAGGCACGCCGTCAGCGGGTGTTGGGTCCCTCTGGGTGGTCGGCAGAGCGCCCCCGGAGAGCTGAGGCCGGGGGATGAGGTGGTCGGCCCCGTGGGCTCTGGCTCTGTCCGGGGGACGTCCCTGCGCGCAGCCCGGTGCCCGGTGGGTGGTGGGTGCCCCCCGCCACGTGGGCTGTGGCCGGCGTGGCTGGCCACGAAGAGGGAGGCACGGGGAGACACTTTGCACCAGATGCCGTCGCTAGGTCAGTATTACTATTTTGTAGCGCAAGCAGGATCTGGGCCCTTGGCTCCGGGTCGGGAGCTGTCCCCGCCCGCCCCCAGCCCCCATGCCAGTCTCCCTCTGCTGCCCGCCCACACCGGGGGCTCTGGCGGGCTGTGCGCTCATTCGCTCCTCCCGCTCTGTGCTGTGTGGCGGGGGTTTCTCAAGCGATGCCCCCGGGGAGCCCGCGGTCCTTCCGCCTCTCCCCACCCTCCCCTTGGAAATAGAGCCCGGCCCTGGGGGAGAGCCCAGCCAAGGGCGCAGTCTGGCGGTCCCGGACCAGAAGTCCACTCCTCCGAAGGCCATCGCCGAGGCAAGAGCGTGGGGACGGGCAAGAAGTCCTGTCTGCAAGCGGCCTCTGCCAGGCCTGGATGGGCTCCTTTGTCCCTTTGTGGGATGCAGGTTTCTCTCCTTTGTTTTTGTTTTTAATTTTTTTTAATGCTTATTTATTTTTGACAGAGAGAGAGAGACAGAGCATGAGCGGGGGAGGGGCAGAGAGAGAGAGAGAGAGAGAGAGGGAGACACAGAATCCGAAGCAGGCTCCAGGCTCTGAGCTGCCAGCACAGAGCCCGACGCGGGGCTCAAACCCACAGACCGAGAGATCATGACCTGAGCCGAAGTCGGATGCTCAGCCGACTGAGCCACCCAGGCGCCCCTGTCTCCTTTACCATGGGAATAGAGATCTGTCTGTCTGTGCCGTGGAGGGGACCCAAGGGCCAACCCACACTGCAGTTACCGGGGTGCACAGGGCTCCGCCCCGGGAGGGGCCCCCCTGCCAGCCCCTCCCAGACACACCCCCCCCCTTCCTCCCGAAGGTCCCGACCCTGAGCTCTCTCTGCACTGCCACCTGCTCGCTGTGTCCTCCTGCAGAGACTCTGGGCTCTGCAGGGGCTGCTGGGAGCCTCCGACCCAGGGTCTCAGCCCGGGCCAGGATGGACCTTCTGGTGGTTTCTGTGTGCTCCAGCCTGAGGACGAGGGGGCAAGGCAGCCGGGGCCTTGACACTGGTGGGGGCACCGTCCCATGCCGAGAATCTCAGCCGGGGATGCTGGCAGCCCTCTCCCGGCCCGGAGGCCTCTGGCCCTTGTTGGGCCCCCGTCTCAGATGGCTGTCTTCTCCCTTGGCGCCCACGGGGCCGGGAAAGGCCCTCTGAGTTTGCTGCTGCTGCCTCTTCCCTCAGGCTCCTGCCTATTTGTTTGAAGAATAAGGAAAGCGTGTGTGGGGAGCCTGGGCGGCTCAGTTGGTTGGGCTTCTGACTCTTGATTTCGGCCCAGATCGGGATCTCAGGGTTTGCGAGTTCGAGCCCCACATCCGATTCTCTCTCTCCCTTTCTCTCTGCCCGTCCCCTGCTCGTTCTCGCTGTCTCCGTCTCTCTCTGTCTCTCAAAATAAATGTGAAAGAAAAGAAAAGCGTGTGTACGTGAAGGTCTTTCCCCGTCTACCCGCCACCTGCAGTCTGTGTACCGTTCTGTCCTCCTACCCGCCCCCCACCCAGTCCCCCGGGCCTCCATTCACCCACCCTCTCGCCCATCCATCGACAGCACATCCATTCATCTTTTGCCTTTTGCGTCCACCTATGCAATTACTCAACCACAACACAGCCTCCCAGGCTTCCACAAACATACTCACAAATCTACAAAGCCTCCCCCCCATCTACTCATCTGCTCCTTATTCCAGCTTTCCTCCCACCCAGTCGTCCACGCAGGGTGCCTGGAGCGCTCGCCCGCTCCACCCCAGACCTCCGCGGGCCCCGGGTCCTCGGACGTGTGTGCAGGCCACCCCGACTCACATGTGCAACAGTGAAAGCAAAGAGCAAGGCGTCAGAGCTGCCCGTTCTGTGATGTGCTTCGGGGATCCCCGTCGACATCCGGTCGTGCGCAGGGTGACCCCATCTGTGTGCCCGAAGCGGTGTTCCCAGTGGAGCGCGGGCTCCGAGGACCTCAGTTAGAATCGGCTGGGGCGGCGGCGGGGGAGGGGGACACTCATGGCAAGTCACCGAATTCTAGAACGGAGATGGAATTTCTCATGGAAAGAGTCCAAAGCCCGCAAGCCGTGCCGCTCACGTCTTAGGGGTTCCTTCTGTGCTGTTTCCGCAGCGAGGGTGCTGAGGCCCCGGCCGCCCCTGGCGCTGGGCTGGGAGACGGGACGCAGTCAGAACAGCACGGTCACGCCCACAGGCACCGTGCGATCATGGGGGAGGGGTAGCCTAGCGTCCGCCAGGGGACCGCACGGCGGTCCAGGGAGCCAGGCTGCCCTGTGACCATGCTGCTTCGCGCTAACAGGGTCCTGAGGAGCGTGGAAAGGAGGGTCCTCTCCCAGCACCTCCCCAGGTTTGGATGCACTTTGGGGCGGCGGGAGGTAAGAGGGGCTTGCGTTAACAAGGGCTCTCTGGGACGGAAGGGCAGGCGAGGGCTGGGGGCCGTGGGGTGGATGGAGGGAGCTGGTGGGAAGGGGGAAGGGATGTAGCCTCACGTCTCCCCCGGGACTCGGGGCAGGGGGACCGAGCCTCCTGGCGGGCGGGGGGAAAGCAAACTGGACGTCTGCAGGTCGCGGTCAGGACGCCACGCCCTAGACACCCAGGAGCGGCCCAGAAGCGGGGGAGCCGAGCCCGATCCCACGGTGCTGGTCCCTCTTCCGAGCGAGGAGACCTCAATGCATCCCCGGCCGCCTTGACCTCAAGTCCAGTCCCCCAAGTCCCCCATCGCAGTCTGCAGAATCATTATTTCCCAAACTAACCACGGACCTTCGTGCTGATTCCCGGGAGACCTCGGGGCTGTCTGCGCTACCCCTTTCCCGAAAGTGCCAGAGAAAGAGCCGCGGCCAGGGCGTGGGAGACAACGGGGACCGTCCAGTCTTAAATCCCCGCTCTGCTGCCCCATGACCTCGGGCGTGCGGCTGAACAGTCCCGCTTCCTCTGCTCTAAGACGGGGGGGTAACGGCCGTGCCCGGCCCACAGGATGAGGCGCGCTGGGTGGGGGACAGCGCGTGCTGTGTCCCAGCGGGCTTCCTGCGAAGAGGGGGCCCCCGGGGTTGGAGTCCTACGCTTTTTCTTGCGTGAAACTCTAAATCTTGGGTGATATGATTAGGATAATCCTACGGATGAGTTTTGAGAACTCAGTCTGGCCGCAGGGAGGGCATTTTCCCAGGGACCTGCTTCCCCAAGGAGGTAAGACAGCATCTCGCTGATTTATTGTCGTATTTACAGAGCAACGCTCAGGGCCCGGGAAGCCCCGTGTGGCAGCGGTCCTCGCGCATGAGCAGAATGGGGTGCTGGCTGAGGGGGAGAAGCCGGGCCCCCCCCGGGTTTCCCTAGGAGCTGGATGGAGGCCGGGGAGCCACGGACCGCGGGGGCTCCTGCCGCCTGAGCCCCGGCATCGGGTAAACCGCGTGGCTGGGCTGCCTCGGGGGCCGGTTGGCACACGTATCCGGGGAGGCCTTTGGCCCGACCGCGTCAGGCCCCTCTGTGCACCCCCGTGTCTCAGGTGCCGGACGCTGAGGGTGCCGCAGCTCTGGCCCCCGGACCGCTGGCCACCTCTTCCTCCTTGCCCCCAGCGTCCACACGGACACACAAAGTCAGGGCACCGTGACAGATTCCAAACCCTTCGTGACAACGACGCTAACTTTCCCGTGGGGCTCACCGCATGTCGGGTGCCATTCCAGAAGCTTCCACGTAGATTAGCTCACTCAATCCTCAGAAGAGCCGCACCTGGTGGGACCACTGATCCCCATTTTGTGGATGGAACATGGTGTCCACAGTCACGGGGAGGAACAGGAACCCCAGTGGACACCCGGGGCCAGGAGGACGGAGCCCGTGAGGGCGCCCAGAGCGGCATTTCCTGTGTGTTCGTCCGCCAGAGCAGGCCTGCAGCGGCTCGCGGGAGGGGTCCCTGCTGGGCAGCTCCCCTCCACCCAGGGCAAGCAGCCCCGGAGGGAGGGACTGAGGAGGGGCTGGTGACATGAGCACCAAAGCAGCACCCCGACCACGGGCCCCTGGCGATGTGGCAGAGCGGCGTCCAAGGAAGGCGGGCTTCCTGTCTATGCGCGCCCCAGGGCTCCTCACTGGGGCCCTGACTGCACGCGGCACTCAAGGCCCTGCCTGGGGGCCGGCACGGTGTTGGCTCTCCCTGTGGCCCCCAACTCTGCTGATCTGCACCACAGACCCTGGGGACTCGGGGTCTAGCCCCATTTCACAGGCAACGTGGCCTTTCTTCCCCAACCGGGCTTTCACCCAGACACACGGGAGGCATCGCCACGGGGCTTATGTGCTTCCCTCCCGGGTCCCAAACACCTGAGAGGTCTCTTATCTCTTGCGCTGCAGGGAATGGGCCCCCAAAGATGTGTCCACGGCCCGACCTCTGGAACCTCAGAATGTGACCTTCTTTGGAAAGAGGGTCCTTGCCAATGCAATTGGGAGAGGGTCCTGGTGATGTGGGCGCACCTTGGGTCCCCGGGTAAGCGTCGTGTGAGAGACACATAGGAGAGAAGACACAGATACGAGAGCAGGAGGCCGCGTGAAGGTGGAGGCAGAGGTCGGAGCTGGAAAGGCAGGAAGAGTCCTCCCCTCGAGCTTCTGGGAGGAGCTCAGTGTGGCTGACACGTTGTTGCTGGACTTGTGGCCCCAGGACTGCGAGAGAATGAATTCTGGTTGTTATAAGCCACCCTGTTCGTGGTAATTGGTTACGGTGGCCACAGGATACTAATCCTGCCCCCCTAAGAAGCTTTGCTGTGTCCACTGCGCTCAGGAGGCTCAGAGCAGCAGCGTGATTTGCCCAAGGACACTGGGCTTCATGTGCCTGAGCCCCTTCCTTGCTCTGGGCTCCTCAAGGCCAGGATTCGGCCAGGATTCGGCCAGCGTGCGGGGACACAATCTTTGTGTTCCTTCTCGGATCCTCAAACACCCCCTTTCTCTTGGTTGGCACCCGCCCGTGCCAGACAGCCTCCCCCTACCCACCTTGAACCTGGAGACCGCTTTCCAGAGTGGCCACTGAGAGATACAGTCAGAGAGGGCAAGTTAGGAGACGGGGGAGGGTGAATAAGTAAGTTCCCCTCCGAAGACAATCCCCAGGAAGGTTCCTCTGTGCAGCTCCTACTGAGAAGTGCCTTCGTGCTGAACGAGAACGTCTGCCTGTCTCTTCCTGCTCTTTGTCAAGGGGCAGCCGGTGCAGGAACGCATAGGTCACAAGCATCTTTCCTTGTCTCGCTTCCCTTTCTCCTTCCTCTCGCTGTCCTGGCCTTGACTTCTCATGTGAAGTGGCAGGGACTTAACCCTTGCCTCAGGCTCTGCTTTCTCAGGGACCTGGCTGAGATGGGCAGTCTCACACCCTGCATCCCTCAGCCTGTCAATGGCCCCTCTAGGTGTCTTCTCACTCATCACAAGCCTCATCTCCCTTCTGCCAAAATTCGTCCCTTGAACTGGAAGACGGCAGGATAGACAGGCCTTGAGGTGGTTCTTTCTGTGAGTCACGAGCCCTGTTTGTGTATTTATTCCTTTCTTCATCGAAGAGGGATGGTCTGGGTGTTCTGGGAAGGAGACGGCCAGACGGAGTTGGAGGTGCAGAGATTCAGCGACGTGATGCTTCTGGAAGACAAAGGGGCAGGTGTGGTCGGGGCGACCACCTGCCCAAGGGGGCGAGAGGGCCTCAGGCTACGATGCCGCTCTGGGAAGACCTTGGCCGGCTCCTGGCTGCTCCAGGGTCAAGGATGCTCAGAGGAACCGGGGCCCGCAGGGAGGGGACGACCCTTGTTCCCTGCGATCCTCAGTGATTGCCGGGGCTGCTGGGGAAGCGTGTGGCCTCGGCCCCAAAGCTGAAGCCAATCCTGCAGGTGGGTGGTGGCCATCCCTGCCCACCAATATGGAGTGTCCCTGTGCCCTGAGCCGGGGACACCCACAGGTATCCAGTGCAGCAGGGGCACCCAGGGGCCAGGGAGTCGTAACACGGGCTGGGGAGGCAGTCTGCCCAGACTCTGGAACTCCGGTGTTCTCGGGGGGGGGGGGGGGTTCTGTCACCTCCACGCCCCCCTGACAAGCCCACCCTGCCCCACTGACGTTCATCTGGGCCCCTTCCCTCTCCTCACTCCTGCACCGTCCTCGGGAGCTCTGAGCTCACAGAGGCCCGGGTTTCCATGGCGGCCAACCTCTTCTCTCTGGTTGGCGTGTTCCTTGTTCGGCACAGCCTGGGGTGCAGTGTGGGGGCGAGGCCACACTGAGCCTCGGTGGGCTCCCTCTTCCAGCTGAGTCATTACTGGCAAAGCGTGGTGAGCGGGAGACACGGGGAGGCCCCCATCCTCCTTGCTGGCGGGACCTCAGGCAGAGAATGGACAGGTGCCTGAGGATGATGGTGATGGCCGCTCCACTCCCAATTTTATGCCAGGGGACCAGAGGCCTGGAGACGGGCGCGTCCTGGGTCACGGGGCACGGCCTTTCCAGCCTGCCCCTGCCCCTGCTCTGCATCACCGGCCGGGCCTTCTGGTGCTGGCTTCTCAGGGACGGAACCCCCGGGGTGGCCAGGGAAGCTTCTGGATCTTCCCTAGGGTTCCTGTCAGGGTCCTCCGGAGAGGTGGCTCCTGTTCCAGATGGGGCGAGCTCTCCAGCTTGTCGGCTCCTCCTAAAATGCCTCTCTCCTGGCTCTGTCCCATGTCCCATCGGGAGCCCGCTTTGGAGTGATTTGATGTTTGGGGAGAAGAATTAAAGAGGCGAATGTTGGGGAAGCACTTGGCGGCAGAAATCCCGTCTTCCCACAGGTGCAGCCGTGCAGCGCTCGTGGGGTCTGATCGGTCCACGGGGTGCTGTTTTCCTGTGCAGGTTTTGGGGGCCCCGTGGAGAGCCAGGCCCTCCCCTACAGGCAAGCACAGGCATCAGCCACTGGATCTGAACACCCTTCCTTCTGGAGAGAAAGAGGACAGGAACAGAGCCACCGGTCGGGCAAAAGAGAACAGCTGTCCCCGCCGTCTACCCTTCTCGGCCATGAATCCGTGTCGGATCATTGTCTGCTCCCTCTCTCCCTCTCCAGGTTGGACCATGAGGCGGGGACCTGTTAGGCTGGCTCGTTTTATTTCCCCAGACTTGGACAGGGTCTGGCCACAACAAAACCTCAAGGTCTGTTTTGTTCAATGGGTAAATGGATGGATGGATGGATGTTGGGTGGGTAGATGGGTGGGTGAGTGGTGGATGGGGGGATGGATTGGTGGGTGGGCTGGTGGATGGATGGATAGATGGATGGGTGGGTAGATGGGTGATGGATGGGGGGATGGATAGATGGATGGGTGGGTAGATGGGTGATGGATGGGTGGATGGATAGATGGATGCTGGGTGGGTGGATGGATGGATGGATGGATGTTGGGTGGGTAGATGGGTGGGTGAGTGGTGGATGGGGGATGAATGGGTGGGCAGATGGATAGACGGATGGGTGGGTAGATGGGTGATGGATGGGTGGATGGATAGATGGATGTTGGGTGTGTAGATGGGTGGGTGAGTGGTGGATGGGTGGGTGGATGGGTGAGTCGTGGATGGGTAGATGGGTTGGTGGCTTAATGGGTGGGTGGATAAGTAGATGGATGGGTGGGTGGGTGGGTCAGTAGGGAGACAGGTGGATGAATGGGTGAATGGATGGATGGGTGATGGATGGATGGGTGGGTGGATATTTGCTCCCTCTCCCCAGAGCACCAGGCCTCGACCTGGGTACTTTCCCTCTCAATTCCTTGCCCAGCTGTTGGAAACGGGGGCATTAGTTGGCTCCCCATGTCCTGGGTGAAGGGGGCAAGGCTGGGCGTGAGCAAGACAAGAAGTGTGGTGCTGTCGCCCCAAACCCGATCTGTGCAAAGACACCCTGGAACTTGTCCGTCTCGTGATCATCCTGGAAGACCGTGAGGACAGGACTGCTGGGGGCAGGGCCCTGCTGGCTTCTGTGATGTCGGCCGGGCCTGATTCACTTGCATGTCCTTCCCAAGAGCACACGGCAGGTCCTGAGGGCACGGGTCTCGCCGCCCAGGGCCGGGAGTGCTGCCGGTCCATAGCCCGTCATCTGCTCTCTGGGTCCCCAGCACGGGGTGGGTGCGTTGTCATCATTGGGGATTTTAACCCACGGGGCATGACACTTAGCAGCTGGCAAAGCACTGTTTTATGCCTTCTCAGTGGCCCCTCTCAACACCTTGGGAGGCAGGGATGATCCCATTTCACAGATGGGGAAACTGAGGAACACACAGCGGTAGGGGTTCATCCAGAGTCACTTTGTCAAGCCACGGGAACAGGGCCAGCCCCGAATGAGTCCCAATTCCGTCATGTTCTGGCCCCCCGGGCCTCTGCTCAGCCCCGCCTGCCTTCCTGTGGGCCAGCGGGGGTGGGGGTGGGGGACCGATCTGGGAATCTGGCCCAGGACGCCCCTGTGTGTGTGCGTCCATCTGCGGGGTGTGAGTATGAGGCAGAGCGCATCGTGTGTGTGTGTGTGTGTGTGTGTGTGTGTGCGCACATCGTGTGTGATCGAGCGGGGAGGGAACCAACCCCTGGAGCGTGAGCCCACCTTGAATTCATAGTTATTCTGACCCAAGCCTCACCTCCACCCTTTCCAGTTCACCAGTCTTGGTTTGAAAAAAGTTCCCTGACTTTGAGCGAAAACAAGCCAACAAACAAACTTGAAAGAACAGAGGAAAAGCTCCGGGCAGCTTGGCCAGCGCACAGCCGCTGACAAATCAGAAACAAATGGCTCCATGTCTCTTGAACGCGCTTGGAATTCACACAGGAAGTCGGAGAGAAGTCCTGGGGGGAAGGAAGGTGAGGGCGTGTGCCGCGTACCTGCTTTCTTGCCTCAGGATTGCGCTTCCTCTGGGCCACGGCGTCTCGGCATCTCGGCTGTAGCTCCTGGCTCGGGGCTGTGGGGGGAAAGCGGTCAGAGGGCCGGGGAGCAGCCCCCTCGGTGCGCGGCTGACCGGCCCCGCCCCCACCCACCCAGCAGCCCCAAGCAGTGTGTCACTGTCCCTCCTCTACACATGGCGACTGCCGCCCAGGAGACGAAGGAACCTGCCTCAGTGAGCTCAGAAATGGCAGAGCGGGATTTGACCCAGGAGGGCAGCCCCAGCACGGGGGCCTGTTCCTGTGTCCCACTAACCTCCATCCGGCTCTGTCTTCATTACTCAGTTCCACCAGACGTCTTTCAAGTCCTGAGCTGCTTACACCCCTCCCCCCACCCCTGTGGCCTGTTCCCTCTGACTGGAATTCTCTCCCCTGCCCCCACCCCTGCCTTAGCTGAGCTCTCCTGAAAACAGAGCCTGAGGCAAGGATTAAGAACCAATGGTTTACAATCTCAAGGCAACAAGAGGGAGGAAGAAGGGAAGGGAGGCCGGGAAGGATGGGGAGCAGTGCCTGGCAAGACGTCACCCCGCCAGCCATTGCTACCGATGAGACGCCAGAGCTACATGGGGTGTCTCCGGACAGGAGTCCCTCAGAGGGAGGAGGGGAAGGCCTCGGCCTGCAGGCTCTCTCTTGTCTCCCGTCATCCACGACCGAGGATGGCTCTGTGGGGAGTTAACGTCAGGCTGCGTCACTGGCCCCTCTGGCCGATACTTGGGACACATCCTGCCCACGGTGGCCCGGCCCCTCGCCCAAGTCAAGAGCGGTGGAAAGATCTGAAGTCCCCAGGGCACGAGGGGGCCAGTCCCAGGGCACAGGGAGCGGGTCAGCAGCACCAGGAGCAGAGGTGGATCAGAGTGGCCAAGGGTCCAGGGGACAGGGCTGTCCCACCCAGGCTGACTCCCGCCCGGGGCCAGCTAACCTTGCCACTAGCCAGCTTTTCCAGAACCCGGCTCCAGCCCACCGGGATCTTCGCTCTTGATAAGCCGAGCTTCTGCACAACTGGACCCTCTGGCCAGCTCTGTCCCAGGCCGGGAGCCCCCAGAAGGGCGGGCGAAGCCTCCTGTCTGCTCAGCGTTGCACTCCCCGCTCTCGGGGAGCGGACAGGAACTAGGAATTAAGTGGATGAACAACAGGGGGCCGGGACGTCGAGATACGACTCGACCGTGGTGCTCCCTGCTCGAGGGTTTGCGCCCTCCATGCGGAAGGCGGTGCGCCGTGCTCCCGGTGCATCTCGGGGTGCATGCGCCCTCACACGTGCAGGGTGGAGGCGGCCTCTTACAGCTGCTGCACCTGCAGGGGTGAGGCTGACGGCCCCAGCTGTTCCACGTCCATGAAGAAATCACTCCTTCTCGGAGCCTCAGCGTCCACTTCTGGAAAGCGAGAGTGATAACGGTGCCGGGGGCGGGGCGGGGGGGGGCGAACGTCTTCCTACGTTGACGGCGGCCCCGCCCCCCCCCTCCCCCACCACAGGGATACGGGGTCGTTATCGGCGTGGCCGCGTCCTCGGGAGGCAGACCCTGGGCGAGCCTGTATGAAGTGACACATCCACTGCTGATGCTCGGGGACCCCGGGGGACACACACCCGGGGAGGAGACCCAGCTGGGCTCCGGACCCAGCGCAGACCGGGCTTCTGAGCTCCTCTCAGGATGCTCTCCAATGTGAGAACTAGTCCGCGGGGCACGAAGGTGGACCCCGACCTCTCTTCCTCCTGCCAGGGTCCCACTAACACGCCCCCCGGAGCGACTACGTGTGACACGTGTGTGGCTCCGTCCCCTGGCGCCCTCCCCACCGCTGGACACTGTCTTTGGTCTGGGTTTCCCCAGAACCGAGCATGCAGGGCAGATGGGTGTGGTTGAATGAATGAATGAATGAGTGAGCGAGTGAACGAAAGAAAAATGGACCCTCTGACCCCGATCCCATACAGCCTGGCCTCAGACTTACCTTCACAGTGTCCATAGCAGGAGTGGGTTTAAATCAGGAGACTACAGGGACCGAAACATCAGGCTCCTGGTGACGCTTGTGAGGTCCTGCACACCAGACTCCGCCCCCAGCAGCCCTGGGGGTGGGGGGTAGGCCCCCCCCCAAGGAGCGGCCTCTGCTGCCCACCGTCCAGGAGGGCGTGACGTCCAGGCCCTGCCCCTGGCCCGGTGGCCTCCCGAATGAAGAAGGGGCAGGTGTAGGGGAGGAGGGCACTCCTGACTGAAGCTCACCCCAGCCCCAGACCTGAGAAAACTTGGCGGTCAGTCGAGGCCAGAGAGCATCCTCCCCTCCCCCGGCCCTGCCTGAACCTTCAGGGAGGGCCAGAAGCCTCCAGATCCGGGAGGGAGTCGACCCTCATCACTGGGGTGAGCGAGGCTGTGATTGGGGAAGGGGCGTGGTGAGGCCTGGCCCCCCCCCCATCACTTCATGGGGTCCTTGTGAGGGTTCAGTACAGGAACATCGGCCGGGCACAGAGTGAGGGCCACGCAACGGCCGCTGTTAGGGTCATCCCCACCACTGTGCCACCCTGCCCGCCTCAGTTTCCCCACACGCCTATGGTACAGAGCAACGGAACCCAGTCCGAGCCTTCTTTCACTCGGCCCTGAGGCTCGACTTCCCCTCCGGCCTCTGGGGTAGGACAGAGCATCTTCAGGCCCCACTGATGCGTGTGGTGTCCCCGGCTTTGGGATCGGCCCAGACAGGGCTTGTCTGGAGACGCCCTCTGGCTCCCAGCACCAACGGAATTTTCCAGCGCCGCCTGGAGTCAGGCCCTTCTCTGGGCGGAGTCAGGCCCTTCTCTGGGCGGAGTCGGGCCCTTCTCTGGGCGGAGTCAGGCATCTTCACCCTCCAGCCCTCTCTCCTGACAGGCTCTGGAGACGAGGGGCTGCAGTCGTGGGGGGGCGGGGGGGGGGCAAAGGGATGGAACATTCCAGCCCCAGGAAGCACCTGCTGGGGCCTCTGCCCTGGGGCTTGGGGCTTGGCCGTGAGGGAGGTCTGTGGCCTACTATGGCTGTGGCTTCTAGAACCCGCTGGAGAGGATTTGTGAGCTGGAAACAAGGGGTCAGCTAGTACTTTTGCTGTGAGTCCTCTGTGTGCTGAGAACCCTGGTGGGAGTCACCACCTTGTGGGGTCACTTCTGAACAAGAGGTGCCCCAAGGCTGGGGGCATGCACAGGCACCTCGTCCAGCCTGGGGTCAGAAAGGGCTGCCCAAGGCGATTTCAGAACCTGGTCTTGAAGAAAGACTTGAAAGATGACAAATGAGGAGGAGGGAGAGGGGGAGGGGGAGGAGGGAAAGGGGGAGGAGGGAGAGGGGAGAGGAGAGGGAAGGAGGGAGGGGGGAAGAGGAAAAGGGGGGGGAGGGGGAGGAGGGAGAGGAGGAGGGGGTATTCCAGGTGGGGGAACAGCATGAACGACAGCTTGGGTTTCCTTGATCCACAATAATAACATTGAATAGCAATATAATAAATGCAGAGCCCTGGGCCCACTCCAGGCCCCCAGGATCAGAATTGCTGGGAATGGGATCCGGGAACCTGCAGTTTTAGTAAACTCTGCAGGTTCTCGCTGAAACAAACGCCTATAGCTAGACTGTCACAGGCGGTCACCCCACCTTCTGAGTCGCTGCCAGGTGCCCCACTTCGATATTCCTGAGTGGCTTGGATGACGGTGTCATCGGGGCTCACACGGGGCCGTCCCTGCTGCGCCCTCCCAATCCGGGGCTCCTCGCTGCTCCTGGGGCGGGGCTCTGACCAGCCAAGGGGTGGAGGCCGGGTGCACGGGGCCCTCTCTCTGTGCACAGCAGGGGCCCCAGGGAAAGACGGAGGGAGGGGCCCCAGTGCCAGAGGGGACTCTTCCTGCCTGCCTGGTTTTCTCTAACCCCGGGTGTGCACAGGGCCCCAGGCTGGATGTGGAGGGGCCCCGGGCTCAGGTCCAGCCCCTGCCAGTCAGGGCAGGCTCCCCCAGGAGCAGGGTTCTGGCCGGCCCACCCTCCACTCTGGGGGCTTGTCCAGCCATCCAGAACCTTCCCAGGCTGGTCAGTCCCCTGCCTTTGCTCCGCCCTCCCCTGGTGGGCCCCTTCTCAGGGGATGGCGGGGACTCTGGCGGCTGAGTGAGGGGCACCTGGCAGGTGTGGGTCCCAGAGGTCCTGCGGTGTCCCCGTTTTACTCAGACCTCCCTGCCCAGGGACGCTAGGTGCTCTAAGGATGCTCTGTTGTCTGGTGCTCCACGGGGAACCCCGGTTCCAACCGGGGACATCTGGGGCCCTGGGAAGTCTCGTGAAAACCCTAGGAGGGACCCCTCTGCAGGGAAGGGGTTCTGCGGGACCCTGGGATCCCCACATTTGGGCGAACTCCAGTCTGTGCCTGACACTCGCTGTGGCCGCCCATCCTGGGCCTCAGCGGGACCCCTGATGGCGGTGCACCCGGCAGGCGGGCGGCAGGGACGTGCTGGGGCGTGGACGCTGGATGAGGACTTTTCGGAAGCAATGCTTCCACTCTGCGCATCCTGAGTCGGGAGTGGCCGCTGAGGACCCCGGGTCAGGGCTTCTCCCTCCTTAGGGCAGGGGCCAGGAGGCATTTCTGAAAAGCCCATTTTTCAAGCAATTTGCACAATTGTTTTCCAGTCCCAAAGTCGGGAAGGGTTCCACGGGAGGAGAGTGGGGCCGCCGAGCCTCAACGCGACAGTCAATTAAACAAATTACCTGCAGTCTGGATCCCTCCTTGTCAGTGGCCTCGGGCGTCCCGCCAACACTGTCCAGGCCTCCTTGCCGCCTGCCGGGCTCTCTTGCCCCCCATCCCGGCCCCACTGCGGGTTCCTCTAGTCGCCCCCACGGTCCGGACAGGGCCCGGGCTCTCCTTCCCTCCGATCTTGCTGCCAGGCGCTGGTCCAGCAGGACCAAAGGGGGGTCCAGCGCCGGCCTGCAATGGTGGCCCGGGTAGGGCTCCATGGCTCTGGGGTGGGGGGCATGCTCACACCCTGCCTCAGACAGAAGCCACATGACAGGGACAAGGTGCTCCTGACCAGCTTCTAAATGTTCCCTCTCGTCCTCTGCTTTAAAATCCCATCTTCCTGAAGCAATATGCTAAGTGCATAATTCAACACGCCAGATCACTCCTCACCGTTTATCACAAAAGCCTCATCTCTCCGCCTCCCCGTCCCTGGAAGCAAAGACTCCGACTTTGCATCTGGTTCGGTTTCCGCGTGGTTTCATCAGCCTGCCGTGTTCCCGCCCGTGTCCAGACCACACGCCCGCCCTGCTGTGTGTTCAGTCTCAGACGCCCCCTCTTGACCTCCAAGAGGACAGATGTGCACGGACGTCGCTCAGAGCCCCACCGCCCCTTCCCCCTCTCCTCCCCATGTAGCTCTGTCACATCTCGGATTAAATGACTATCCGACATTAATCAACATGTCAACGTATGAGTGAATCTTTTAAATCGCGCTGAATCAGTAAATCGATTCTCCAGCCACATCGCGGCTGCGCCTCCGTCAATGTTTCTCTCCCTCCTTCCACAGTGAACCGCGGTGTCCCCTGAGCGTGACGTTCTGCGTTCTCCCTAGTGTTAAAACCCTGCGTCTTTGCGGAGACGTCGCATCGCCAAGGCTTCCCTGAGCTTCTCCACAGAGCGGTGCACGCACTGGCCGTCCTCTGTGTGATACACGGTGGGCGCGTCCAGTCCAGTTTTCCTGGACATGGCTATCTGGAGACACCTTCCCCTCGCCGGCTCTCCGCCACTCGGCTCATGCCTGGGAAAGCCTCTCGTGTCTCTGACAGGCCTGCTTCCTAGACCCTTCCTCTTTGCTCTGGTGCACATCGGTCGGGAGGTCCCAGCCCAGGGTGCCTGGCAGTGCCTTTCTCAGAGCTGAGATTCCCTGCCTGTCCCAGCCCCTGTGCACAGAGAGCTGGGTATAGAATTCGGGGAGGGAGTCACTCCCCGGCCCTGGACGCTCCGCCCTCTCCCAGCTTCCAGGGTTACGACGGACAAGTCTGAGTCCCTTCTGATGCCTGACCCTTTTTGGGGACTTACGTCCATGTTCCTCTGGGAACAGTGCTCCCCGTGCGGTGAAGTGTCACAGCACGTGCTCCATGGCTCCACTTTCTGCCCCGTGCTGGGCACTCGCTCGCGGCCCCTCGGGACGGCGCCCAGCCTTCCCCCCGGACCAATCTCCGAGGCCTCAGGTGGGCCTCCAGCTCCCAGGTCGCCCAGCCCCTCCCCATTGCCCCCCTTGAACTCCTGTTCTCCTTCCACTCTGGGTCCTCGACTCTCCCTCCGAAGCCTTCTAACTAATTCATGGGAACACTTCTTTTCTGCTGACTGCTCATTTTTTTAGGGCCGTGGGCTCGTCTCGTGAATGCACGACTTCCTGTCATCTCTTTGAGGGTCTCTTCTGGAAGTTTCCTTCCCTTGCTATTTACCACCCGTCCCTTTTCCAGTTTGGGTTTGAGTTCCTGTCTTGCATCAGAGCCCTTGTCCAGTGCTGGCGACCCTCTGCTGTCGCCCTGCGTGGGTGGGGTTCCCAGTGGCGCTTGCCTGGTGAGCGGACCCCGCCCCGCCCCCCAAGTGCACAGAGCCTGACGGGAGCTAGCCTCGTGGAGACCGACCACCGCCCTGGCCCCAGCAGCATGCCGTGTAGGGTGAGGACGGGCGCCGCAGGGCTGATTCTGATCCTGAAAAGCTGAACACGCTGAAGTGTGCTCCCTCCAGGGGCCCCGGGACCGGCATTTGGGCCCATTTTTCCCAGGAATACCTTGCGATGCCAACCCACGGGGCAGTCCCGTGCCCACTGCCAGAGGCAGGAACCCAAGCCGCGACGGCAGATTGCAGAACACCGCAGAGAGCCGTTTCTGCAGAGGGATCCGTATGGCCACGCAGAGATCGATGTCGATAAGGACGCTTATCTAAGTCAACAGTGATTCTTATTTCTAGGCGGTGAGACTTGGGGTGACTTCCGCTTTCCTCTTTTTATTTTTCTGCATTATCTGAACGTTTTACTGCAAACGGGTATCGCCTTCATACAGCCGTTTTCACCTAGGGGAAAGAAAAGTATGCACTCGAACGTCCCCTGACTGCTAAAAGCCCATGCTGGCTCCCCATGGCTCACAAAATGTGTGTCCCAGCCTCCTGACAAGGCATCCGGAGACCCTCCGAGCAGCATTCGGCCTCCTCTGCCTCGCTGGCCCTGCCCCGCACCTGCCTGTCCCCAAATTCGCCTTTGGGGCCTTTGCACCCTCTGTCTTTGCAGTCGCGACACTCCCTCTCCTTCCGGGCTTTGCCTGGTTTGGGGCTCTGGCTGCCAGCGCTGCCCTGGGCACCCCCCAGTGCGATGCAGTTCAAGTGAACTGCACCTGTGGGGGTCTCGCCCACACTTCCCAGCACAGTTAAGGATTTGGGGCTGTGGCATGTCCTCCGGTCTTTTCCGTGGTCTTGACACAGGACAGTAGATGTGGACAGCTCACGGGTGATTTAGCCACTAACATCCCGGGGGCCCAGCACGGTGCCCAGACAGGGGAGAGAAAGCCGTGAGTTGGCATTTTTGTTTCCTTTCTGTGGAAGAGATAAAGCGATCACGGTTCAGCTGAAGCAAATGCAAAAAACCGGTTTACAGACGACTTGAGAATGGTTTCTTTATCTGGGAAATTGGTGCTTTCCCTAACAAGTCAGTAAATGGTAGCTCTGGAAGGCAGGGACTAATTGTTCAGGCCTCGGGACTTTACTGGGTGTATGTGCATAAATGTCCGCTCCTTGGTTGAAAGTGATGTTTAAACACATGAAAGGAATCAATTCAGTGTTTACTTTCCTTTCCCCCCCTCCTTCTGAGATAAGCTGGTTAATTGGGAGTTAATTTGTTTTGGAATCACTCAGGCCTTTTCTCTGTGAGCCCCGGGAGCGAAAGGTCTCCCTCCCAAGCCGTAAAATGTCCACTCGCGGCCGTGAGAGCGACCCGAGGTGGAATCACAAATGTTATTAGGACTTGGACTTTATTTTGCAACCCCAGCTTCTGTCCTTTAGGTTTAACTGCGTGTGTCTCTTCCGTGTGTTTAAAAGCTGGGAGAAGGTCACATCGGGCTCTGTGCTGACGGCTCGGAGCCTGGAGCCTGCTTCGGATTCTGTGTCTCCCTCTCTCTCTGCCCCTCCCCCGTTCATGCTCTGTCTCAAAAATAAATAAACAGTTAAAAAATAAATAAATAAAAGCTGGGAGAAGGAAACACGGACCCTCCTTGTGGCCACGAACCACCCCCACCCCCACCCCGGCGACAGAGGAGCGGCCTTGTGGCTGCTGCAGCCCAATGGGGGGCCCGCGCCCTGGCCTGGGGGGCACTCCCGCTCGGGGCCTGCTGGCCCCTCGGCTCTGGGTGGGCTGAGGGCCGGGGTGGAGGAAGGAGCTAACATTTAGTGACCACCCAAGGCGACCCAGGCCCTGGGATCCACAGGGCACCCGTGGGATCGGCTCGAGTCTGCGGCTCCAGGAGAAGAGTGCATTTGGCCTGTGGGCTCTTGCAGAGGGAAGGAGGGCTCGGAGGAGGAAGCCCTGGCTGCGGTCAGCCCCTGTGGGGCTGAGACCTGCAAGGCCGGGGGGTGACAGAGGACTAGAGAGGTCTCTTTCTGGGCTGGCAGAGAGTGAAGGGGCCCGTAGGCCTGTGGGTGCCCGGCATCGGCCCGCTGGGGCAGCCCGGTCGGTCGGGGCCCGCCTCCCGGGACGACTGCCAGGGCCCCGGGACAGAGGCAGGGGTAGGCCTGACGGCTTATGGGGGGGCCACAGGGTTCTGCCTGGATCCCGTGAGGAAGGCCTGCAGGCTCGCGCCCATCTGGCCTATGCACCCCCCCTTCTGGGTACCAGGCAGGGGTCCGGGACGCCGTTCGCCAAGATATGGAAACAAAACAGAGCGTTCCTTCTAAGGGGGGAGACCGTGCAGTTTTCTTCAGCTCCAAGGCTGACAGCTTGGAACGTCCTCTGGGCACAGATCTCTGACGAAGGAGGAGGCTGGTGTCATCGGACAAACAGCCTGCTGCGTGTCCCCACTGGGTGCGGGGAGGGGGGTGTGAGGGGTGAGTCAGACACGGGCCCTTCTGGTTGCCCGGGGTGCGGCTTCTCCAAGGGTGCAGTTAAAGCAAGGGAGACCCCAGGGCCCCCCGTCTAAACCAAATGAAGCCAGTTATCTGCGGGAGTGGCCTGGGAATCTGCATCGTGCCCATGGCCCGATGGTCTAGGTGCACAGCAAGTCTGAGGCCCCCTGCCCTTGAAGGTCAGTCTAACGGCTGAGCATGGGGGCTGACGCCTGATCTTGTCAGGAAGCGCCTGGGGCCTCTGACAGGTGGAGTGCGGCCCTGAGGGGGGTGAGGCCACTGCTGGCCACTTGGAGACTCACTCTACAGGAGTGGAAGCAGTTCTGAAGGATGGGGCGTGTCACGAGAAGAGGGGGCTGTGGGGAGGAGAGGACTGTCCTTCCAGGTGGAGGAAACAGCACGGGCAAAGGCCCGGTGGCCGAGGGCTGGATGGAGAATCGGGTGGGGGCCGGTGGAGAATTACGGGGCGTCTGTTGGGGCTCCACCCACACTCCCATGGGAGATAATGGCAGCTGGGGCATCCTGAAACGAAGTCTTTCGCAAGAGATGGGCCCTGCGACGGGGCGCCTGGGTGGCTCGGTTGAGCGGTGGGTGGGCAGGTTCAAGGAGCGGCACGGGGCTTTACCGGAGCGGGAGCACAGGCAGCCTGAGCGGCGCCCTGGGCTCAGGCCCGGCCCACCCCCATTGCACGCTTCCCTGGCCCAGTGCCCCCCCCGACCCAGCCCACCCCTGCCGGGTTCCAGGCCCAGAAAAGTGCCACCTTGCATCAGTTAGCCTAGTCACAATACGCTGCTTAAGGAGTCAGCACAGCCCGGGGGCTTACAACGGAGAACGTTACTTCCCGAGCGTGAGCCTGCGGTTGGCCGGGGCTTGGCTGCTCCAGGCTGACGCAGCTGGGGGGCCCGCTTCAGCTCCCCCCCCACCCCCACGCCCCTTCTTCTCGGGGCCGCGGACCCCCCAGGCGTGGCCTGATCAGGGGGGAGGCCGGACGCTCCCAGACAGACAAGCAGAACCACGCACGGTGTCTTAAGCCTTACGCTCCGCACGCGCATGTGGTCGTTTCCACCCGCGTTCCCCTGGCCAGAGCGAGTCCGTGGCCAGGCTCGGCACCGCCGTGGTGCCCGTGGGGGGACGGAGGGGCCTTTGCCGCACGGTCATCCGATGTGCCACCTGCCTGCTCTGTAAAGTTTCCCCGGGTCCCCCGGAGAGAGGCAGGCGCCCCCTCTGAACCCTGGGCCCCCCTCCATCGCGGCCCTGCGGCCTGCGGTCATGGCCGTGGGGCTGGGTGCCTGCTGGAGCTCCCTGGGGGCGGGGCTGCCTTGATCGGCCGTGACCCTGGATGCGGGCACCGAGGAGGCACTGCGTGAGGAATGACAGGAAGGAGGGAGCGGGACAGAGAGGAACAGAGGCCGGAGGATGGAGAGAGATGGGCTCGAGGCGGCGAGGGAGAGGCGTGTTTCCAGAGCCTGGGGGTCAGGACGCGCACCCTCAGCTTTCCTGCCGCCAGCCCTGACTGCGGAGGCCGCGTGGCCGGAGGGCTGGCCTGGCTTTGGGAGGCGGCCCATCGGGAAAACGTCTGCTTTGCAGACGTGCTCTCTCCTCCGCCGGCAAGCTGACGGAGCTGACTTTCTCTCTCCCTCTCGTTTCCTCTCTTATCCTCAGGCTCCCCGACTCTGCCTGCAAGGTGTGGGAGGTAGGCCAGGAGAAGGGGGAGCAGGCCCACCGGGAGCACCCACCGTGTCCTGGGAGCACCTGTTGAACGGAGCCGAGCCGCCCCGGGCTCTGAGCACAAAGGACTTGCTTTTATCGTGAAAAATGCCAGCCTGGATCTCAACACCTCCGAACGCCTTCAAAAGGAGTAATTGCTTGACTGCAATTATTTTAGGAGGTTTAACTAAGCCACATGGGTGCTTTTTAAGAATACTTCTTGAGCTTAAAATTCCGCCCACAGCCCCCGAGGGTGGGGGCCCTGACAGGTGCCCAGAGGCCCGCGTCTGTCGAGGCTCTGTGGACACTTGGCTCGGCTGTGCCCGGAGTGGGTCTCGTGGGGGGGGCTTCCGGCAGTGAAGGGAGGCACAAGGACCCCGTCGCCAAGGAAACGGCCTCCCTTGCACTGAGGGAGCTGGGCACCTCCCTGCGGGGACTGGGCCGGCTGAGGGGCGCCGTGCTGGCGGGGGAGCCTGGGAAAGGCGGGGAGAGGGCCCGGAGATTTTCTCCGTGACGGGCCCTCTCCCGAGCCTCCGTGTCCTCAGTGATCAAATGGGGCAAGAACCTTCCGTACTGGGTCCCTGCGAGGAGGAAGTGAGGAAAGGCACATCAAATGCCAACACGGGGACTGGCACCGAAGTCTTCCCCCACAGATGCCCGCTTCTCTTTCTGGCTCTGGGAGCCGTTCGCCCTCTGACTCAGGGGGAATGCTGGGGGCGCCAGCTTCCGGAGAAACTTCCGGAGTGCACCGAGGTGCCGTCGAGGCACCCCAGTCGAGGCAAATCGGGACCAGAAAAGGAGACGTGCCCGAGCCACCGTATGACCCAGCACTGGTGGGTCTAACTTCCGGAGAAACTTCCGCCGTGCACCGAGGTGCCGTCGAGGCACCCCAGTCGAGGCAAATCGGGACCAGAAAAGGAGACGTGCCCGAGCCACCGTATGACCCAGCACTGGTGGGGGCAGACGCCTCAAGAAGGAGTCTAGGTAACAATTTACCTAAGAATCAACCCGAAACAATTAGATGCAACTTACAAGAAGGGTGGGAAAACATGACCAATAAGCGCGATCAGTAAGGGCCACAGTCACCGCGGTGCCGGTGTCCTCGGGTTTTCCTGTTCTGCTGGAAAGCTGTGGCCGCACTTGGAGGTCGAGGAGAAGGGGACGCTGTGCGGATTGCGCCTTGAGGAAACGTCACCTACACTCCTGTGCCCGAGTCTGTTTGTGGTGGTGGTGGGGGGGAAACTGAGGCACGGATTGCTTGAGACTTTGCCCAGGGCCCCTGAGAAGCAGGGGGCCGCACGGCGCGTCCCCGCTCAGGGCGGGCCTTTCCCAATGTCATGGCTGCACGTTGGCTCGTGTCTCTTCCGGAGACAGCAGCGCTGAGCGCCTCCCCCCACCCAGAAATCCACCCCGCACTGTGGAATACACACGGCCGGGCCGGCGGTCCCCAGCTGGGACCACCCAGGTGGGCCGTGGCTCAGGGGGCAGGCACCTTCCCATGGGGCCGTGGAGGGTGGCAGGGCCACACCGTGGTCTGGCTTCCTGTGAGCCCGACGGGCTGCTTCGGCACAGCGCCCACACCCTCCCCAGTCCTGGTGACCACCCTCCTCCCCCCCCCCCAACCCCGGGAGCCCCACAGCGGGGACAAGTGACCGCAGGGGGCTGGGGGGAGAGGGCGAAGTGCCCAGTGGCTGCTGGGGAGCCCCTCCCCCAGGGCCCGTCCCTTACGGGTCCCTGTGACTTGAGAACGTGCTGTTCCTTCCTTTACTCCTGGAACCCGAGACCCGGTGAAGACAAGCAAGGCCGAATTAGCCCGGACTTCAGCCCCCAAACGGTTGACGATGGGCTCCCGTCCTTGATCCTTGAGCCCTTGGGGGACGGAGTCCCGTACAGTCATGCAGAAAGGCCTCCGGGTCGGTGGTGTGGACCGGTGCAAATTTATGGCGCGCTTTTAATCAAGACATACGCACCGCCTCGGCCCTGCGCCCAGCCGCTGTGGCTCTAGCTCTTTTCCTCCAGGGAATGAAAAGTCATGATGCCACCAGACTGGGACCTTCAGTCCCCAGGCCGGCGTGACTCCGCCGGGTCTTCTCCTCGCCCACCGGGAACCCCGCTCAGGCTTTGGGGACGTGCGCACAGCCAGCTCCTGGTGCCACCGAGTCGACCTCAGCAAGACCGTCCCTCCTCGGGCCTCAGCCCCCCATCCTCTCCCTGGATCTCTGGGGGCAGCTGCATAGCCACCTTCTGGAACCTTAGCCTCCCGCCACAGATGCTTGTGGGTCGTCACCAGCTGGTGACATCTGCCCGCCCTCCAGAGCCACCTAGTGAGGGACCCTGCCCACGTGCCGGTCACGGGCTCCTCCGACCCCAGCAGGGGAGCGCGGCGCAGGCTGTCCCCCTCGTCCACGAAAGTGGCCGCGGACAAGCCCTCCGAGAGCTTCCGTGTCGGGGTCTCTGGCTGGGGTCTGGAACCCCTCGCGTCTACGCTTGTCCCTGTGTGATGCAAGTTCGCCCGAATGCTCTTACTCAGTGCCGTGACTTTCCAGCTCGTTTGTGCTGCGGCCGCACCGATGGAGGCCCGGAAACCCGGCACCGGCGGGGTGGGCCTGTCCCCTCCACGTGGGTCACGGCCCGTGAGAGACCCACCTCTGCGGCGTCCACGGGGTCCCCCACAGCCGCTCCTTGCGGATGGGATGCGGGTGATTTTTATGTTCTTGGCTTTTTCTTACGTTTCCGCAAGTTGCTGCAATGGAAATGGCTTATTTTTACAATCAGAAGAAAGCAGGATGAGGCGTTTTGCCTTCCCGGGGACGGAGATTCACCGCGCTCCCTACAGTCCCGAGGGAACAAGCCTCACGACACTGGCTGGCGGTCTCATGGCCCAGCCCCTGAGACTGGTGTGACCCCCCCCACCCCCTCCCCCCCCCCGCCACCCTGCCCTGATCAGGCTTAGCGGCCTTGCCTCCTGGGGCCACCGCTCCCGGTCCGGTCTGGCTCCAGCTTCCCGCCTGTGACTGACAGCAGTGGGGGTCCCCGGGCCTCCCCCAGCCCCGTACCCCCCGGGCGGGTTCTGCTGCCCTCCCGCCAGCGGCAACCGTCCAGCCCCGATCCGGTCGGGTTGGAGACACCCGCAACACGTGGGTCCCGCGGTACCCAGACACTCGGCGGGCGAGCCACGGTCCCCTCCTTCAAGCGGGTTTGTGGCGCGAGCCTGGCTGCTTTCTGTGTGCCGGCTGATGGCCCTCAACCCTGGCGCCCAGGACGCGTGCAGGGTGCATGCAGGCTCAGGCCCCTCCCTGGGCCCCCGCCTGCCCCTCCGAGTGCCCCAGGCACGGTGTCCACCCTCTCAATGGGGTCCCAGCGGTGGTCCAGACGGTCATGGGGGCCCACCTGGGATGCCTTGGAATCGGGCAAAGCAGCACAGCCACTCCCATGACAGAGGCCAAGCAGCTCATTGATTCATACTTAGCCTTCCGTCTATCCATCCCCGCCCACGTCCATCCGTGTGTCCGTCTGTCCATCCATCCATCCGTCACTCACCAGCAGTTATTGGCCACCCTCCTGCGTCAGGGATTGATGAATAAATCACGGCCCCTGCTCTCTCCAGAGGCCACAGAACCATCTGTGGCTCCCCGTTCTCCTCGGCCAATTCCAGAGAAAGCTTGTTGTTTGTGGGTTGACCCCATTCCTTGCATTTCAGTAGCTATTTAACCTAATCTAAAGCTTTGGCCTTGGAGGAATTGATTTCGGCGGAAAAGGAAATAATATCCATTAAAGTCACTGAAAAATTGATCATCCAATTTCCGTGCAATCTCAGAGGTGGACAGAACGTCGGTCGTCGTGCCGCTCAAGGTTTAGCGTCAACCCCAGACTGAGAGCCGCGGCCAGCCGCCTCGGGTGTCGGGGAGAGCAGGGCAGGCAGTGAACGTCGGAGGCTTTGGGGTTCCCGGGGGAGCGGTCTTTCATTTCCAGCCTGCTTTCTGCCGTGCTCCCCCTTGTAAAGCACAAAGCTCGCTCCCGATGCCCTGACAGTACGCTCCAGCCCAGCCGGCCCCCCGGAGGCGTGGAGGGCCACTAAGGGCCAGGGCCACGCGCTCCCTCGGGCCCCAGCCACCTGACTTTCAATGCCACCACCACTCGGATGCTAGATTCTCTCCCAGCCTGCGTGTCCGATGCCGCGAACCCACCCCCGGTCCCGTTGGGGTCCCCAAAGAACAGCACACGCAGACCTTCCTCTTATCAAGACACGAACGGGGGAGGCAGACGGGGTCTTACTTCTGTGGGTCCTCAACCCGCCCACCCCCTGGGGCCCACAGGGCCGCTGCCCCCGGGGCCTCCTCAGCCCAGACCCCCGTCTGCCCCCCCCCCAGGGCATCTGCCGCCTCGGCTCCCTGGGACTTGGGGTGCACTCAGTGGGCTGGTGATGGGGACGCACCAGGGCCGTTACAACCTGTATGGTGGGGGAGGCTGGGGGCACAGTGGGACTGTCTCTGCTCCCCGCTCGCTTTGCTACGACCCTAAAACTGCTCTAGACAATTATACCTACGTAAGTACCAATGCAGAACTGGTACCATTACCCTGAGTTTCCCCGTGTCCCCCTTCACCTTAGCATTTTCCCCCCAGAGCCACACAGCACAGAGGGTGTGGGGGCATCCATAGCGCAGCACCAGGGCAGGGTGGAGGCCGGGGGCCAGCACCCCGGGACCAGGCCCAGGTCCCGCAGACCTAGCTCTCGGCGGGGGCCCTCGGCCCTTTCACCCCGATGAAAACCAGGGTCGGAGGCCGGTGGCCTGCCAGGCCCACGTGGATGTGTCAGGGGCAGGAGGGAGCCTGTTCCCGGCGCTGGCTTCTCCGAGCTGCTGCACTGTGGTCCCAGACGCAGGAGAGAACAGGGCCCGAGGTCACCAGCTCACCGCCCCGCCTTCTCGGCCCTCGGCCGCTTCGCCCTCCTTAGCGCCGGTCTGCTTGACCGGCACGCTCACTTAGCCAAGCGTTCTCCGTCTCCACTCTGAGGGGAAAGGGCATTACAGTTAAGAAATAAATTCACGGGCAGAACTGCTTTCGTGGGTCTGGCTCTGCCCCGGCCCGTCTCCTTCACAGCGTGCCGGGGACCTGGGCTCGTCGCCCTGACACCCGGCCCTGGCTGGACACAGTGGGCTCTCGGAGAATCCAGGGTCAGCCAGTGAGCCCCGTGCAGGTGGACGAGAGTGGGCCACCCCCCGGGCCGAGTTCCCGGTCCCTGAGGAGGATCACCTGCAGAGATAAATGCGGGTCCCCAGACCCGGGCTGCTCCCATCCGGACCCGGCACCGTGGTTCCGGGCACTTGGCTCTGAAGGCCCTGGGTCCACAGAGCCGGCCACACTAAGCTTTGGCTCCCCGGGGCTCTGGGCCTCCGGTGCCCACGGTCGGCATCCCCCCAGAGCTCCCTGATGGAGGGACAGGTCTCCGCCTGCCCGTCCCAGGTGGGCGAGACTCTCCCAGAACGGTGCCCGGGACCGAGCTCCTGTTTTCTCGAATAAGAGGGAGCCACGGGCTCCCTTGGGCGCACTGAGCCACCATGGGGACGTGCCCGCGTCCTCGCCCTGCCTGGTGCCCAGATGCCGGGGCCGCGGGAGACACTCGAGCCCGCGGGTCAGCCTCGAATGCTGGCACGGCCCCGTGGCCGAGCCGCCTGTGCGCTGGGGACCTGGGGCCGGTGGAGGCTGTGCGGCTCCCAGAACGGAGAAAAGCAGTTTCTGTTTCCAAGGAAACTTCTGCACTTCTCCAGACATCAATGGGTTTTCATCATCCTGTCTCCTCCCCGGGCTTGCTGAGGACAGAGAGGCAGCGGCACAGGAAAACGGGCGAGCATGACTCTGGAGGCCGGACTGCCCGCCTGGAACCTGACGGGGTGCTCATCAGAGGGGTCCGCGCCCTGAGACCACGGCCACCGACCCGCTGTGCCGCCCGCCAGGAGGACGGCCAAACCCGTCCGGAGGGACCCTGCAGGAGCCGGTGTCTTCTCCAAGGGCTGAATTTGTAATTCCCAACTTACTAACTTGGTGGAGACTGTGAGCCAGAGGGCAGACTGTCCTCTGACCACCCTCCCCCTGGCACGCCGCCATTGGCTCTGGCACTTCCTTGCTGTGTGTCTTCGGGCAAGTTTCTGAACCTCTCTGGGCTCTGCTCCTCATCTGTGAAATTGGGGTGATCACAGTATCTACGTCAGAGGGTTGGTCTGAAGGTCAAATAAACCCCGGGTTCAGAACAAATGCTAACGAACGGCAGCTGGCGGTGGCGGAAGGGGACGCGATGTGCGGGAACGCTGAAACACGGGGAGGCTTCCAGAGGACCTAGCTGGTGCCCCGCGCACAGTTGGGGGGGGGCAGCGTTCAGGGAAGGAGGGGCGCTGCTCCCCCGGGAGGGCCCCTGGACCGGGTCTCCGGGCGTCCTCCGGGTCAGAGGACGTTATCCTCCGGGGGTGACCGGGTGGGCGTCTGGAGCGGAGCTCGAGGGAGCAGGGTCCCACGAGCAGAGCTGGCAGGGGGCGGGCGCTGTCCCGGGGGAGGAGAGGCCGATCCGAGGCCAGGACAGCTGGCTCCCGTGGCCCCCGCCTGCCAGCCGGGTGAGGAGCCCCAGGAGCGCAGAGGGCATGGCTGGGCAGCGCGGCTGGAGACGGGGGGCCGCGGAGACGCTTCAGAAGTCCAGAGCCGGGCCGGCGCTTGCCCGGAGGGAGGGAGGAGGCAGGCGGAGGGCCACCTGCACCGCTGCCGTGCCCTCCCCCACCCCGAGTCGTGCCTCTGGGGACTGGGGGCGCTGGCGAGGATTCTGCCGCGTTCCTCCCACAGGCGTCTGCACCCCGACTCCTTCACCAAAGAGAAACGACGGCGTTTCTTTCAAGCGAGGTGTTTGCTTTTTCTAAAAGCTCCAGAAGTATAACTTTGGGGAGGAAATTTTGCAGACGGAGCATCTTACAGGCCCCTGGAGAGATCTTTCCAGGGAATGAGATGCAGACAGGAGCCGGCAGCAGAGGCCGCGAGGGAGGCGGGAGGGTTGGGTCTGGAGACGTGCCCCGCGAGCCCCGGGCCCCAGGCACAGCCAGGCCGCGCTCAGCAAAGCCAGTGGGGCTCTAAGATCCCGAACCCGGATGACATCTGCCCCATTCTCGGCCCCCGCGGGCCCCGTGTGTGCCATCACAGCCGCCTCCGGAGACATGGCTTGGAGGGTGCCCTCTCGACTCAGCTCCCGGCCTCCCCACGCCCCGCGCCGGGGGCACGAGGCCCAGTGGAGGAGGCCGCCTCATACGGCACTTTGAGGACTAAGCAGGCCGAGGAATCCGACATTCAGAGCGCGCTCCTCGGCCGTGTCCACACCCGGGGGGGTGGGGGTCTCACGGCTCAGACCCACGGGTGAGCACACGTGTCCTTTGCCGCGCCCACGGGAGGCCGACACCCGAAGATCTGGATAGTCACAGCCAGAATGCGTCAGGCTGTCGTGAAAGGCGGGGAGGCCACGCCATGCTCTTTGGGGAGGGGCCGCCCCCAGGATCTCTCAGCTGGGGGGTGCAGGGTCGGGGGGGCAAGACAAGACAAAGCCTGAGATTCTGTCGCCTCATGTCACCGGGGTCTGGGCACATGACAGGCAAGCTGGAGCCCGGGGCTCAGAGACTCAGCAGGAGCTGGCTTCTCTGTCCCCGTGCTGGCTGCTGTCCACCGTGGGGCACGGCTGACAGTCCCCCCCGCCCTCCCAGCTCCGCAGCCCCGTGCCTTGGGGAAGATTCTGACTGCACTTGGGCCAATCACGGTGTTGGGGGGGTGGGAAGCCCGGGTCACGTGCCCACCCAGGGACCGTGGGAGTGAGGACCAGCCCCCCAGAGGAAGGGAAAGCACAGGCCTGTTACTAGAAAAGGGAGAAGAGGCCACAAGCAAGACACGTCCGGGGAAGGCTTCCCTGAGGGGACTGGGGGCCCCTCCTGGAGGCTAAGTCGTGTCGGGAGCCCAGGCGCTCTCATCAGAGGCCAGGAGACTTCCCTCAGTCCTTTCCATGAAGCTTGGCTTGCCCCCCACCCCTCGACTGGAGCACAATGGAAGGACCCTGGGGTGGGGGGGGGGGACGCGCCCAGCTGCTCAGCGGAGCAAACCCGATCTGCCAGAACCTTCGGCCCTGGGTGCTCCAGAGCACCCAGAAGCCGCGGGCCCTTAGGGAGCCCTGGTCCCCGAGGGGATAAGGCCCAGCGTGGCGGGCAAGGCAGACACCCGGCGGCTGGGAGAGGGGGAGCTGGGGGCTCAGGAGGGGGCGAGGCTGGTGCGGGGAGACGGCGGGGTACCTCTCGCGGCTTTGGCGTTGGGTTTGACTTGGGGGTGTGGGGACTCACAGGCGGCCCTGCGGCCGCACCACGAGGCTGGCCCGGCTTGGGTGCGCGAGGACCCGTGACGGTTTAGGCAGTTACGACAACCTAAACGCTGCTGAGGGCTTGGCCCTGTGCCAAGGGGGCGCCTCCCTTCCACAAGCCGGGCCACAGCCCTGGGACTTCCCAGGAGACGCCCGGCAACCGCAGGGCAAACGGGTTCTTTTCGCTCCTTGCTCGGCTCAAGTCACATCCCAAAGCAGCGTCCCAGCCGGGACTTCCAGCTCCACGTTTTCCGGGGGTCTCGGTGACACCCCTCAGGGTGGTGCTGCTGGGCTCTGACACCCGTTCTGCCCGCCACCTTTCCTAGAGACGTCCCTCCAGTGGGGACCGGGGGCTCTGCCGTCCCGGGCCTTCCCCCTGGCCCTGCGTGGCACGGCTCCCGGCTCCCACGGCTTGGATGGCCACGCGGAGTTGAGACAGCGGCTGCCCCCGCTGGGACTCAGGCACATGAGTGGCGCTGGCCCTTGGCAAAGCCGCTCGCCCAGTTTCCGCGGAAGCCCGGAGTCGCAAACCAAGGGTGGCAGCCCGATTATACTGCTTCCTCCAGGGAGCCCTCCCAGATTCTCCAGGCGGTGAGACCTTCCGTGGTCCCCTAACCGGTTATCACGTACTACCGACTGTTCCCCACCTGGCTGAGAGCCCCTCTAGGGTGGGGTCCCAGACCCAGGGGGTTCCAGAAGTTCCTCCTGCCCGCCTGTCTGCCTGGGGCCTGCCCTGGGGGCAAATGCTGGCTTTGAGGAACATGGGGGGATGGGCAGAGGTGGAGGGTGGGGGGATGGGGGGCAGGGGGGCCCCCCCGCAGCCCGCCTTCAGCAGAAGCGTGTCCGACAGCTCTCTGCCCTGCTGGTGAAGACGCCCGACCGCCACCCGCCTTGGAACTTGGCAGGAGCTTAGACTCACCCGGGCGGCCCCCGGCTTTCCTCGAGGCCCGTCTGGCTCCTGTCCTGTGCTTGCCGTGATGAGCAGTCACACGTCACAAACTCAGCGGCTGTGGCGGCACACGTTCGTCACCTCCAGGTTCCGTGGGTCATGAGTCCCGTGGGCTCCTTCACTTTCCCCGTGGCCGCTGCTGCACATAAGGCCGCGGTCAAGGTGTGGGCCAACCTGGGCTCTCCTCTGGAGGCTACGTGGGAGAAGCCAAGTCCAAGCTTGGGAGGTTGTGATCGAACTCAGTTTCTTGGGTTCGTGCTTGTTAATTTAAAAATGTTTATTTATTTTGAGAGAGCGAGAGAGCAGGGGAGGGGCAGGGAGAGAGAGGGAGAGAGAGAATCCCGAGCAGGCTCCACACTGTCAGCGTGGACCCTGACGTGGGGCTCGGACCCACGAACTGTGAGACCATGACCTGAGCTGAAATCAAGAGTCAGACGCTTAACCGACTGAGCCGCCCAGGCACCCCTGTGATTGTTAATTTTATGTGTCATCTTGGCTGGGCCACGGTCCCCAGATATTTAGCCAAACACTATTCTAGACCTCGTTGTGAAGGCTTTTTTTTTTTGTTTTTAAATAAAGATTCATATTTAAACCAGTAGACTTTGAGTAAAGCAGATTATCCTCCATAATGTGGGTGGGCCTCATCCAATCAGTTGAAGGTCTTAAGGAAAAAATATCTGACTTCCCGAAAGAGGCGGGAGTTCTGCCTGCGGAAGGCCTCCAGCTGCCACGCCAGCTCCTCCCGGGTCTCCAGCCTGCTGGTCTACCTTGCAGAGTTCTGACCTGCCAACCCCACAATCGTGTGGCCCAGTTCCTCAAAATAACTCCCCGCCTCCGGACGCACACATCCCACCGGTCTGTTTGGCGGAGCCTGACGGATACACGGTCGTAGAAGGGAGGCTCCGTCTCCCTGCCGACTGTTTGCCGGGCTCTCTCAGCATCTCAGGGCTTCCTGACTTCCTCATCATGTTGTCCCCTCCGCCTCCCAACCGTAGATGGCCGGCTGATGGCAGGCTTGGGACACAGGCCAGCCCCGGACCCGGGAGCGAGGTCAGTCCAGCCGAATGCAATCAGAGAGCAGACGGAGGGTGCCTTCTCCGCGGAAAACCGAGGTGTCCTGTCCAAAAAGCTGGGGGTGCCGGGTGAGCGCGGGCGGGGGGCAGGGGTTCACACCAGCAGGGCGATCTGGAGGGTTTGAAGGAGGGGCGGTCTACAGCGCAGCAGAGGAAGCTAACAGCGGACAGTGACGCAGCGGGGGTCAGTCACACGGACGCCAGGACCACCCGGCCCGAAGGGCTGGGCGGAGGGGAGCCTTGCGGGGCCCCGGAGAGAAGACTGTGGTCGCGGCTGAGCCCCAGAAACCGCCGTCTATGTGGCCCGGACAACAGCGAGCCGGGAAAAGCCCTCCTCCGCCCTCCCGCCCTGTTCTCTCGGGCGGGCTTCCTGCCGGCCAAACCCCGTGAGAGGCTGGAGGGCAGGGGGCCCCTTGCGGCGGCCACCAGGGCAGAGGGCAGGGGGCGACGAGGGGTCTGCGGGGGCAGAGAACAGCCGGCACACGGACAAGCCCCTGCTCGCCCACCTGCAGCCGTGGGCTTAGGGCGAAATGTCGGCCGCCCATGCGAAAGAAGCCGTAACACGTTCTTGCAAGACCCACAGACCCAGAATAGAAAGGTCGGGACGTTCCGACATCATCCAGATGTCAGTTCTTCCTAATTTAGGGTATAAGCTTAACGTGATCCTCATAAAAATGCCGATGGACATTTTTCTGCGGAGCTGGTGTCGACGCCAAAGTTCATGTGGAAAAACAAACATGCAAGAGTAACTGAGAAAACGCGGAGGAGGAAGGGCCGTGTCGGGTGGTGGGGACAGGCCCCAGCAGACAGGACCGCCCGGCGGGGGCCTCTGCGGGAGCACGGGCCGCCGCGCCTCAGAAAGGGAGCAGAAGCGGCCGTGGGCGCGCGTGGGGGCGGCCGTGGGCGCAGGTGGACTGGTGGCCTTGGGCTCGGGTGGGGGCGGCCGTGGGCGCATGGGAGGGGGCGCCCCGCCGCTTGGAGCCCAGCACCGAGCGGAGGACCCCTCCCCCCCCCCCCCCCCGTCCCCTGTAACACTCATGATCGTCCACGCAAAACCGTGCTGGGACAAGCACATGCTCTTGTGGAGAAAGACAAAATTAGATCCACTCCTCACACCGCGGTAAGAATCAACTCACAAAATCAGAGGGCAGGAGCACAAAGCCCGCATATACAGATACGGGAAGATCCCTCTATGATCTATCATGAGGGAAAGAGCTTTCTAGATGTGAAGGAAAAACCCAGACGCAATAAACGAAAATATCAACAAATCCGTCTGCAAAAAAATACCAAGTTTTGCAGAAATCGCAGAAACACTAAACCAGGAGAAAAATCATTGGAACTTACTCCGTCAGTGAAAGGGTAACGTCTCTAATATGCAAAGAAGTCTTCACAGGTGACAGCCAGACGCACAAAAATCATATAGAAACGCGAACAGAGTACGTGAGAAACAGTCCCCTGGAAAGGACCTACGAGCGGCCCTTAGGAGAACGGAAAGGTATCCGACTTCACTCTGGTGAGAGAAGTGCAGGCTGAAGCCACATGAGATGCCACGTCTCATCCCTCAGATTGGGCGGAAATTCTACAGTTTGACAGCACGCGCTGCTGGGGAGACAGACCGGCTCGGCGCCCTGGCGGGGACGCAAGGTGACGGCCGCCCGTGCAAGGACAGCGTCTAACGAGCCCACGCATGCGTTTGACCCTTCCAGGGATTTGCCCCGAAGACACCCCTCCGACGACGGAAAACACGCGGGCACAGGGGTGTTTGTCACGGCGTCGTCTGTCATTGCAAAACAGGGACCGCTGGGAGCGACGCCAGTGATGGAAGCAAAGGCAGGATCGTGTCAGGACAGACGGCTTCCGCGCAGCTCAGATCGCCCGCCACGTGGAGAGGCAGCCTACCGACAGGGAAAAAATACTTGCACGTCGTGTATCTGGTGGTGGGTTAATGTCCAAGATCTATAAAGAGCTCACGCAACTCAACAGGAAGGAAGGGAGGGAGGGGCGCAGGGAGGGAGGAAGGAAAGATCGTTAAAATCGGGCACAGGAACTAAATAGACACCTCTCCGAGGAAGATACGCAGACGGCCAACAGACACGGGGAGAGATCCTCTGCATCAGGGAAACAGCAATCGAAACCACCCACTCCTGTCGGAATGGCTGTCCCCAAAGAGACTGGAGTAAACGTGGGCGAGGCTGTGGAGAAAAGGGGACCCTCGTGCGGTGTCGTTGGGACCCGTAAAATGCTACAGCCGCCCCGGACGACGGGATCGAGCCTCCTGAGGAAATTAAGTAGAATTTCCTACGACCCGGCAACCCCGTGTCAGGGTCCACCTGCGAAGGGAAAGGGACGAGGACGTCCGAGAAGCCCCCACGCTCACGGCGACACGGCTCAGCCCGCGGGACGTGGACACAAGCCGGGTGTCCGGTGATGGATTCGTGGATGGAGAAGCCGCTGCGTGTGCACAGCGGAGTGTCGTTCAGCCGGGAGGAAGGAGGCCACCGGGCTGTTTGCCACAACACGGGCCGGCCTCGATGGCGTCCTACGGGGCGAGAAAAGCCGGACCGAGGAAGACCAGTCCTCTGCGTGGAATCGTTCCTACGTGGACACTGAGCAAAGCCAAACTCACGGAAACAGAGTGCGGAAGGGTGGTGGCCATGCTTGGCGGGGAGGACGGGCCGGGGCGCGAACCATGACCTTTCACCCGTGAGACGAATTAGGTCTGAGGCTCTCACCCGCCGCGTGAAATTTGCTAAGAACGTCCGACTTAAATCTCACCCCACAAAGAGACAAACAGGAGATAATCACGCGAGGTGATGGCTGTGTTAGTTAAGTCGATGGGAGAGCTTTTCACGGCGCGTCCGCGCGTCGAATCGTCACGGCCTATGCTTTAGACATCTTACGGTATTATTTGTCAGTACAGCTCGGCGGAGCTGAGACCCGCACGCGTGCGTGGGAAGGGGAAACGGCGGGGAATCGGCGCGCACACGGGCTGGGACGCCGCCGGCTCCGAGGGCTGTGGAGGCTTCTGGGGTGTAGTTGCCGGTGAAAAAGGCCGGGTGCAACAGAGCACCGGTGGTGTGCCTCGCGCGTGATAAAACAGGAGTAAGGAAGAACCAGGAAGACTAAAGGAGACGACCATCTGACGATCTCCCCGCCAGGGAGCGGGGAGGGTGGTCCTTCTCCGGCTGCACCTTTCCTGCAGTTCTGACTTCGGGAAGCACGTTCTTATTCTGCAAGTTCAGCTCAGCCCGGTGTGATTCAGTTCACGAGGCTGAGAAAGGGGCAGAATTAAACAACGCAAACGGGGAAAAAATAAACTGTCGTACTTGGCAGAAAGAACAGCCAGGGAAAAGAAGCAGCCTCTCCTTAGGTTGGTCTGTGAGGTCCTGAGGACCCTGGGCTCCCAGAGCTTGGTGTCTAAGACATTTCCCACTGGAAGGGACCAGGGCTTCTTGGAGAAATGACTGGTTTTAGGACTGGGCAGGAAAAGCACAAAATGAGGCTGGAACATCTTGTTATACCAGGAAGTAAGCAGGGAAGACAGAGAGAGAGAGACAGAGACAGAGAGAGGAGGAGGAGGGAGAGGAGGAGGAGGGAGAGGAGGAAGAGGGGGAGGAGGAGGGGGAGGAGGAGGGAGAGGAGGAGGAGGGAGAGGAGGAGGAGGGGGAGGGGAGGAGGGGGAGGATAAGGGGGAGGAGGGGGAGGGGTGGAGGAAGGAGAGGAGGAGGGAGAGGAGGAGGAGGGGGAGGAGGAGGAAGAGGGGGAGGAGGGAGAGGAGGAGGAGGGGGAGGAGGAGGAGGGGGAGGAGGAGGAGAGAGAACGAATAAATGGAGTACAATGTTAGCAATAACTGAATGCGAGTAAAAAAGTTAAAAGGTGGCACGTCGCAAAGACTCAAGAGCCAGCTAGAGGAGGTGCCCTTGGCCAGAGTTCAGAGTGATCCGAGCACCAGACTGACGAAGTGCAGCAGTGGGTTCTAGACGCTTCTGCTGATGGGGGCGGATGGGTGTTTGGGTGAGCAAGCAGAGGGTAGGTTGACGACGGAAACATACGCACATACACGGATGGACGCCCGGCGGATGGACGGAGGGACTGACGATGGGTGGATGGTGGATGAACGGACGGTTGGCAGAGTAGACCGGAGAGGGTGGGACTTCGGTACAGCGATAGGAGCCAACTGGTTAAAATGGGGGCAGAACCGGGCTTGACAATCAACATTTTTCAGCTAACGACCGGATCAGCATCATTAGTGGATTGTAAGTCTAGGGGGAAATTTTGGTGAGAAGCACACTGTTGGTCTTAACGTATCTCCCTCGTAGACTGTTCATCGGTTGTGAGGAAATGAAGGGTAATTATACAGCAGACAACTCAGATAGTTCCTCGACCAGCTCATCAAAAGTAACCCCCGGCGAGAGGCCTCGTGCGCTCGGGGTGAGGAACCTGGAAAAGATGCCTCGTCTGTGTGTCATCACAGCTGAGAACGTATATGGTACATCTAATCATGAGAAAACATCAGAAAACCCAAAACAAGCACCGTTTTATTACGAAAAGCACTGTATTCTCCAAATATGTCAGTGACATAAAAGATAAAAAAAGACGGTGGGAATGTTCCAGGTGAGAGGAAGCCGACGAGGCAAGACAAATGAACACCTGATCCTAGACGGTCCCAGGCTAGAGAGGAAGGCAGTAAAGGGCGCTGTTGAGGCAGCCGGCAGGATGGGACCCCAAGTGCTGGCCTGCAGGCAGGTGCCACCGCTCTGTGGCTCTGTAAGACCACGGCTCTGTTGTCAGGGGCGAAGAGCCTTGAAGCGTGCAACTTGGTCTGAGTCAGTTCAGAAAAGTCATATCCCCCCCCACCCCCATACGGAGGGAGAAAGGGAGGGACAGGGAGAGACGGAGGGAGGGGGAGACAGGGAGGGAGAGACAGAGAGAGAGGAGAGGAGGAAGGGGAGGACGGGAGGGAGGAGGAAGGGAGGAGGAGGAGAGGGAGGACAAGGGAGGAGGAGGGGAGAAGGGAGGAGGAGGGGAGGGGGAGGAGGAGGGGAGGAGAGAGAGAACTACTCGGTGGTGTAAAATGTTAGCAATAATTGAATGCAGATAAAAGGTATATGGTGTTCTCTGTACTATTTTTATTCTTGTAACTTTTCTGCAGTTTGAAATTACTTCCAAATGAAATGTTAAAAAAAAAAGCCACAACCTGTTCTCCCCCACTGCGAGGTGCTCAGCCATCACACACGCACAAATCTCTGCTGTTTGCAGCCAGCCCGCACCCCCTGCCCAGCAGCCCCTTGCAGGAACCCTTCAGAGAAACGATGCCACAACGATGCCGATGCCGCAGACATAAGACAACGTGTGTAGCAAAAACAGTAACAATCTGCTGTAATAATAGACCCCTGTGTGTGCACCGCACTCAGCTTATGAAGCGTTTACCGGACCCCGTGTGACCTTCGCAGCAGTCCTAGCACGCACCCATAATAGGTAAAATTTAGGTCACATAAATTACGCCTTAATAAAGTTGTAAAACAGCTTTAAAAGGCTAGGGGGTGGTTATAATGTTTATTTCACTGGGCTGTGGTAAGAATAAAGTAGAATCAGACAGTTACAAGCTTTGGGAATTCTAAAACAGGGTCTCCAACTGTGGTGCCTCGGTCCCCGGGGGTCAGAATCAGCCAGGGAGCTTGTGAATGGCAGATTCCTGGGCACCGACCCCGATCTTGGTGGGCGGGGGCTGGGAAGGTGGAGACAGAGGCGCCCCTGCTTCGCACACAGGGGGCCTGGCCATTTTCCCAGAGAGACAGGCTGGGGCTCAGGACGCACACGGCCTGCGTTCCGGGCGCGGCTCACGTCCCTTGTTTCCAGATCTCGCCACTGAGAAAGTGGGGCCGGCCAGCAGAGGCCCCTCAGAGCTGGGTGCCCGCCCCGCAGGACCCAGGACCCCTGCCATCCCCGGTGGGGGCTGTCACGGGGTCATGCTCACATACCCTTCCAGGCAAGGAGACTGAGGCCGAGGACAATGTAGTGGCCGAGGCGGAACGCAGTCTCCACCGGGCGTGACCCCAAGCCCTGCTCGCCGGAACCACCAAGCCTGCCTTCACAATAAACGAAGGGGTCGTATCTGTGACCTTGCGTCTCCCACCGGCAAAGGTTTTTGAGCAGAGAGCCCCAAGTTTGGCAGACTTTCATGTACCAAACAGCACTTTCTGGGTGGTAAGCAGCATCAGCCGGAATGAATGTGCTTTCCTTTACAAAAAACCGTAACCTATGGGGCGCCCGCGGGGCTCAGTCGGTTAAGCGTCTGACTCGAGTTTTGGCTGAGGTCACCATCTCATGGTCGTGGGTTGGAGCCCCGCATCAGGCTCTATGCTGACCGTGCGGATCCTGCTTGGAATTCTCTCTCCTCCCTCTCTCTCTCTGTCCCTCCCTGCTTGTGTTTTTTTTTTTTTTTTCTCTCTCTCTCTCAAAAAAATAAAATAAACCTAGAAAAATAAAAGGAAATGTGAACTAGAACCAAGGTCCAGTTTAGAGAGCCCCTTGTCCCTGGAAATGGGGCACAGCCTGAGAGGGGGCTGTCACTCAATGCACCTTCTTGGGGGACCGGGAGCTAAACCATTGGTGGACATGCTCCTGGGCCAGGGTTTAGTGTGAAAAGCAGTTCGATCGCTACTGTGGCTACCGAAAGGCAGACTTCAGGCAGCACACACACGCACACATCGGGGAGCACACGCGCGCGCGCACGACAGGGAGCACGCACACGCACATCGGGGGCACGCACACGTCCGGGAGCATGCGCACGCAACCGGGGGCACATGCATGCACACATCGGAGAACACGTACACGCACACGTCGGGGAGCACATGCACGCACACGTCCGGGGGCACGTGCACGCAATCGGGAGCACACGCGCGCATATGGGGGGACACGTGCACGCTCACGTCCGGGAGCATGCGCACGCAATCAGGCGCATGCACACGTCGGGGAACTCACGCGCGCACACGTCCGGGAGCACGTGCACGCGCACACACGCACGCACACACACAGTGACCCCGTCAGGTAGAGCTCCCTGACAGGCGGCGTCTGAACAGCACCCGGGAAGCAGCGGGGCCCCCGGAACCGGCTGCGGCACCGTTCTGGGCCGCCGGCAGGTCCGGGCTCGCTGCGCGCACCGCGCCGGTAAGAGCTGGGGTTTCCACTGGAGCTTTTGGTGCTGGGTCCCAACCTCCTGACCACCGTCCGGCCACCAGGCGGGGGCCCCGCAGGCCATCCCGGTCAAGATGCAGCGGCAAATGCAGACGTGCAAAGGGAGGGGCGTTACTGAGCCTCCAGACACAGGCGGGTGAGGCCACCGCCCCTTGCTGCCACGCGCCACCGGGACGTCTCCTGGGGCTGACGGTGGGCGGCGCGCCGTGGCCTTTCCGAGCGGTGCTGGTGGCGCGCCTCGTATGTGTCGCACTGTGCTCGGTGCTCCACCCCGGCGGTGCTCCCAGCAGCCTGCAGAGGTACTGCCGTGGCTGGAGTGTGTGTGTCCCCAAATTCACATTGAAATCCCGGCCCCCGGTGCAGTGGTGTTAGGACGCGGGGCCTTCGGGAGCTGCTTGGGTCGTGCGGGTGGAGCCCATGGTGGGACCAGTCCCTGTGAAAGACGCCCCAGGGCGCCCCCCACCCCTCCGTCTTCTGAGGACTCAGCCAGAAGGTGCTCTAAGCCAGGAAGAGGGTCCTCACCAGGCCGTGACCTCACCACGCTGACACCTTGACCCTGGACCTCCAGCTTCCAGAACTGGGAGCAGGAAGCGTCTGCTGTATGTAAACCGCCCGGCCTATGCTGTTTTGTCACAGCGGCCTGGACGGCCTGAGGTCCCATCACAGATGATCCCTCCAGGTCACACGGCCCTCACGTTGGGCAAGAGGGTCCGGAGCACAGCCGTGGATATCACCGCCTGGGGGTCCAGGATGTAGGAGGGCATTTCCCTGGTTCCCTTGTGGCTCAGGCTGTAGAAAGAGCCAACCGGTCCAGCCAGACCCTCTGGGGTTCCTGTCCCACCTCCGGCTCTTACTGGGGTGGCTCCATTGCTCTGTGCTTTCGTTTCTTCTACACGGAGGGGGCGACAGTGACTATCTTGGAGGGTGGCTGAGCAACTGAGATCACGTAAGTGAAAGGTCCGGGCCTCAGCGGGTCATCCAAAACGTGACTCCCCCAGAAGCCCCCCTTATGGTCCCCGCAGGAAGGGAAGGCTTCCCCAGCACCTGTGCCCTGCTCATTGAATAAATATTCATCTGTGTTGAGTATGGAAGCACAGTGGTTTCCATGGATACTCACTCCTAATGGCTTAATTAGATAGGAGCACGGGTTTTCCGAGGCCCGCGCACGTCCCTGCGCCCCCACCTGGCAGCGAGCACCCCCACCCGGCAGGGCCGGTCCTTGCTGACTTCTCTCTGGAAACAGCAGAGAGAGGGTGGCCCGTGGGCCCTGGGGCGGGGGGCTCACAGATGGAAATCGGTTCCTCCCTATGTGGCTTTGGTCATACCTTCGCTGAACGAGTCGCCGGGACCTAAGCACCTGCACGGTCCTGGACGCCGTCTGCCCTGGCTGGTTTCCACTGTGCACCCCTGTGTCACACCCTGGGAGTGTGGGGTCCAGAACCCAGGCCCCTGTGGCCACTGCCCTGGCTGCCCTCCAGAGCCGTGGGGTTTGGGTGTGTGGGTGGCCCCACCCTGAGCCCTGGGCACTAGGTAAGGGGCATCGGAACATGGCACCCGGTCTGGTTCTGGCCTTTCTCCTTGACCTGCCCCGGGTCCTCACGCTCTCAGATTCTCTGTTCGTCTCCCAGCTGACACCACATACGCTGTGTGTCTCTGCTATTCAGGGAAAGTCGTCAAGGACCTAATGGTCAGGGTCAGGAGGGTGCAGGAAAGCAGGGCGCCGTTGCCCCACGGAGGCATCACCAGGAAGGCAGGCCCGCGACTCTGCCCACCGGTGCCCAGGGAGCAGGTCGGGGCCACACCCCTCCGCGTCTCACCTCCCCTGAGAACTTGACCTCAGCAGCCACGTCCAACCAGAGACCTGCTGGCCTTGACCTCCATCTGCCCCTCGCCCCTCAGAGAATAAGGTGGAGGCACGAGGGGCCCGTGGGGCAGGCGGTTTCGGGAACCTTCCGAGCCGGCGGGGCGCACTGGCCAGGGCGCTCAGCTCGGCCGCAGGGAGGGGAGGCCGGCGGGCAGTGAGCGGGGCGAACGCCGAAGGCTGGGCTGCAACCCGAGAGGCTCCACCGAGTGGAGCACAGATGTGGGGAGATGGCCCCCCGATCCCCAATCCCTCCCGACAGGCCAGCCCCCCGGGGACCCCTCCCCCGCTTCGTCACGGATTCAAGTGCATTTGCTGTGTCTAAGTAAGCAGCATGGGGCTGCAGCCAGGATGCGCCCGTGAGCACAGAGTCCTCCGTGGGGGATGCTCCTCTGCAGAGTTGGTCATCGAGTCCAAGCGACAAGGGCCGGGACCGTCTCAGGACCCGAGCAGGGGCTCTGGCGGCCCGGGTCTACCTCCTTTGTCCCAGCCAATCCTCCCAGGTGCCCACACAGCAGCCGTTCTCCGCCGGGAGTTGACAGCCAGGCCCCCCACACGGGTGCACGCAGGTGGCTGTGCCGGGGAGGGGGTAGGAGAGCCGGGCCCCCTGTTGCCATGAGGCCTGGAAGCGCCCTTCGTAGGGCCACTGGGAGCAGGGGATTGTGCAGGCGGAGGGAGGACGATGGGGGAGCTGGGGCGGGGCCGGGTCTCGAAACATGCAGGTAGGGCAGGGTTCTTCCTCGGGCTCCTTGTTGGCTCACTCGTCACTCAGTCACCGATGCATCCATCGGTCCTTCTGAAGGATTCCACCGGTGCTCAGCCTGGGATGTTGCAGGTGAAGCACCCGGGTGTCTGCCCTGAGGAGCCCTGGGCATGTGGAGAGGCACCCAAGAGAAAGAGACAATGAGGCCTGGCCCCCACGCAGGGTCTTGGCAGTCCTCAGGAGCCCCAGGAGGGCTTCCCGGAAGAGGCGGCTGCTGATTTCGACAGACGGGGGAGAATGAGCTGTGAAGTCATGGCAGGAAGGGTGCACACACATGAAGGCATGCAGGTGGGGAGGCACAGGGGCGGTTAGGGAAGCGCAGAGCGGTCCCTGGGCAGAAGGGAGCGTGCCAGGCCAGGAGAGGGGAGGGGTTGCAGGTGCCAAGCGCACTGCCAGGTGAGTTCAAGGTGTGGGTGTGGGCTCCCTGCTGCCGTCATGGCCTCAGGGAGGGTCCCTCCCGGCCATCAGGGAAGCTGGAGGGGAGGCGCAGCCTCGTCTGGCTCAGGGCAGCTCCCACTGGTGGCCAATGCTGGTGAGGCTGAGAACCCAAGGCCAGGCCATCACTGGGGGAGGGGGGTGGCGCCCACATCAGCCTTTGGGACCCGGTGACTCTCCAGTCCCACCAAGGGGACCAGCCTGCAGGGGCGGGGCTTCGGTATGTCGCCCCCTCCTGGACACCAGCTCACCCTGCAACCGCGCAGAGCGAATTCCCAAAGCACACCTGGTTTCCCTCTTAAGCAGCCCCGCGACTCGGCCATTTAATTTATCAACACCCGGAGCCCAGGGCAAGGCTGCCAAACCCCCAGGGCCGCCCGCAGGGCTTCTTCCTGTTATTCTCGGCTGTTCTGGAGTCGGGAAGTACGCTTTCTCCGTGAGGCGAAGGAGGTCCGCTTCCTCCCAGAATTCATGTATTTTTTTCTGCTGTGATTGAAACAGTATTGGCAGCGAGGCATCTAAGTACTCCTCTATCCTGGACACTGAACGATAACATGTCCCGTCGATACAAACCTTCTGTGACAGTCAAACACGGTTTCCCAGGGCAATTCCCACGATCGCTGCAGTGAGAAGGACTTTGGTTTTAAAATGGTTTCTCTAAGCGCAATCCCAGAGCTGCTGCTGTCTGCCAGATCTCTTGTTCTGGCTCCGGTGCTGAAAATGTCCTTGCACCCGTGTGTTCCTGCAGGATAGTGCTCGAGGGCCCTGCCTACCGAGGACTTCCTGAGCTGGGACAGTCAGAGCCAGGCCACTCTTTCAGAGGGTAAACTGAGGCCTAGAGTGTAGCAAAGTGCAAAGGTTACAGAGCATAAGGTGACAGCCAGGAGTCCAGGCGCTGGACGCATAGAGACATGGAGACGCATTGGCGACAGTGATCACAGCAAGTGGCTTGGGTTCAAATCCCAGCTGTATCTCCACCTTCTCCACCCCCACCCTGACCCCCTCCCCACCCCAACCCTGATCCTGCCCTGCAGCCTTCCCAGCCCCCATTCTGACCCCCACCCTGACCCTAATCCTAATATGAAATTGACCCTGAACCTAATCTTGATCCAGACCACTTCTGGAATATTGACGCTGACCCCCAAATTAACCATAACCCAGTCCAACACAAATTCTGTTTACAAACTTAACCCCAACGCAAATCTGACTCCTACTGGCCCTGCCCCCCAAGGAAATCCTAACCCCAAACTTAATCTCCACCCCAGCCCCATGCCCTGCAGAGCAGAGGAGAGCACGCCCGGTCTGGAGAGTTCCGCGTCCCCGGCAGGTTCCGACACCAGGAGTCTGTCCGCTGACGGATCCCCTGCTCCTGGCCCCCCAAGCTCTGCTCAGGTATTTGTCAGGTCACCTGGTGACCGGCAGGCACAGACATCATGGAGGGTTGGTGTGCACCCCTGCTCAGCAGCTCTCCCCCAGGGAGGCCTTGTCCTGTCCCGGGCAAATCTGATTCTCCCCATTTGCTAGATGAAGAGACCGAGGGTCTGTGGGGACGCGGCAGCACCACAGCTGGGCTGTGCAAGGCGGGAGGGACTTCTGCGTGCTGCCGGGGGCCAGGTTCCGTGGGGGCTGCAGGCTCAGACTGTGGAGGTCTGTGACCGGCCCGTCGATGGGGCCTGTCTCACTGTCGCAGACCAGCCCGTCAGGCTGCAGGTTTGGGGGGCCCAGAGGCTCACACGGGCTCAGAGCACTGACTTAGTTTCCCCGCGGCTGCCGCGGCCAAGTTCCACCAGCCGTAGCTTCAATGATAGAAATGTCTTCTCTCCCAGCTCCGGGAGTTCTGACATTAAAGGTGTGGGCGGGGCCGCCTCCCCTGGCGGGTCCAAGGGGAAGACCCGTCCCGCCTCTTCCAGATCCTGGGGCTCCAAGCGCTCCCGGACTCGTGGCCGAACTGCTCTGTCTCTGTCCATCTCATGTGTCCCTCTCTGTGCATCTCTTCGTGTAAGGACACCAGCCAATTTGAGTTAGGGCCCACCCCGGTCCAGGGTGACCTCAGCGAGCCTGGGCCCTGTTTCCAAATAGGGCCACTCTCCCAGGTTTTGGGGGTTAGCACATGGATATTATCTTTTGGGGAATACAGTTCAACCCATAGCAAACACATGGCTTTTTCCCTGTCTTAATTAGATGCCATCAGGAAGCAGTTTAGACATTTCACATGAAAATCCAGATCTCTGTCCGCCTCCAGCGTGAGAACTTGCAGGGTGGGGGGAGGGGGAGACAGCCCCTCCCGCTGGGGCATTCTCCACGGGCTCACCCCACCCCGCCCAGCGCTCTTCCTGCTGGGCCCCTGGGACACTGCAGCCGGGGCCCTCGGATCTGGCCGGATGGTTCTCAGCTGCGTGATTATGACCCCAGAGGACCCCTGGAAATTTCTGAGGACATTTCTGGTCATCACAACTGGTGTGTGTGGGAGGGGTGGGGGTGGAGGGGAGGGTTGCTCCTGGCATTAGTCAAAAGAGTCCAGGGATGCTGCTAATCACGCTGGAATTCACAGGCTGGCACCCACAACAAAGCGGCGTCCAGCCGCAAACGTCAACAGTTCCCAGGTTGCAAACACACTGCGCTGTTTATCTTGGCATATGGCTGCCCTGTGAAAGACTACATTTCCCAGCCTCCCTTGCAGTAGGTATGGCCACGTGACCACATTCTGCCCAATGGGGTGTCAGCATAGGGCTGTGTGCGGCTTCCAGGAGAGGACGCCCTGTGTTCGGAAGACCGGGTCCTCCGGGCAGAGAGCTGACCCTGGATGTTATGGCAGCATGGCCCCAGCCAGACCGGCCGACCAAGACCTGGAGGTGGGAGCTGCCTGCTGGGGACAGCCGGGGAGAGGGTGCAGGGCACCCGCCGGGCAGGACCCAGTCTCGCGTGGGGGAGAGATCGCTCCCGCCTGGGCTGTTTTGTTACAGCAGCACTGCCTGTATCGTGACTCACAGCCCCGAATCTCGGGCCGGCCCCAAATTCCTGGTTTAAATCAGAGTCTCTTCTGGGAAGGGAAGAGTCAAGAATGAAACGGAGCAGACCTTGCCGAGCCCGAGCTCACGGGGTCCAGGTTCGAAGACCAACATTCCGGTGCTCCTGGCCGTGGCACGCACTGCTGGGCCCGCCCGCCCGCTTTCCGGAAACACTCGGAATCGGGGTCAACGTAGGAAGCTGGGGGGACTTCACAGGGCCAGGCTGAACGCATCCAGCTCTTTGCTTATTTTCCCAAACACATCAGGGCTCTTCTGCATTTTCTCAACACTCTGAAAAAAGAATCGAAGCCAAACCAACCAAACAAACAAAAAAAATCTCTGAACTCCATCTAGCTCCGCGGCACGTGCCTGCTACGGTCAGATTCACAGATCGCGGGCGCGAACTTGCTTCCATTTAATTAGACATTTCCTCCAGGTATGTTCCCCGAGTGCTACGTGGGGGCAACTGCGATACAAGGGTAGGGGAGACAGGCTTCACGAAGGAGAGTGGGGGGCCCTTAGCGGGGGGCCCGCACTCAGTACCGGCACCGGCGTGGGCACCCGCCCCACTCTGTGCAGCCCCGGCAGAGAAATCTACACACTCAGGAGAGGAGGCCGCGACCCCGGCTCCCTTAGCCTCTGGTTACAGTTAAGGACAGAATCTCGTCCCTACCTCCTTCTCTGCACACGCCTGGTGCTCAGCAGGGGAGAGGCAGGAGGGCAGAGCGGACACTACCTGGCTTTCTGAGAAGCCAGGCTGGGCGCTGCCTGGGCCTCAACTGTCTTGACTATAAAGCAAGAATACAAACGCCTATCTCGTGGAGGTGTTCGTTCGTTTGTTGATTCATTCATTCAGTCATTCATTCATTCATTCATTCTCCAAACACCTACAGGCTCTGTATTCATTTCCTCTCGTTGCAGGAACAAAGGATCGGAAACTTAGCTGTATTACAAGAACACACATTATTTATTATTCTACAGTTCTGCACGCCGGAAGTTTACAATGGGTTGGCAGGGCTGGCTCCCGGAAGCTCCAGGGGAGAACCTGTTTCCTAGTTCTTTTCCAGCTTCTAGAGGCGTCCGCGTGCCCGAGCCGGCGGCCTCTTCCTCCTGTCACCAGCCTTCTGCTTCCGATAGCACATCTGCTCCCGCGCTGACCCCCTGGCCTTTCTCCTTCACTTAGCAGGATCCTTGTTACTACATTTAGGGTCCGCTCTGGGATAATATTCCAGCTCACGGTCCTCAGCTTAGTCCCATCTGCAAGGTTCCTTTGCCATGTCAGGTCACATGGGCCGAGGTTGGGGCCGTTAAGGCACAGACATTTTGTCTACAACAGACTGGCACAGTGATTCTCAGAGGAGGCGGCAGGGGGGTGTGGACAGCAACTCAGGACACGGTCAGCCCCAAGCTGTACAACCTGCTCTCAAGGGGCTTAGCGAGGCCTCTTAGCATCCCCTGGCCAAGGGAGGCTCCCGGGTGGGTTCCCTTAGAGGCTCCAGAACCCGCATGAAGGACCCCGGCTCTCCCCGCTGTGGTTACCACCCTTATCTCGAGCTCCTCGGGTCCCAAGGGCTGCCTGCTCTGGGCCTCACACCCTGCACCTGCAGGAAGAAAGGCATTTGGCCCCTGTGTACATTTCCTGCTTGTCACCAGGGAGGTGATATTGGCTGGGACTGGCCGTGCGGCCCCTCCTCCAGCCAGTGGAGAAGGGAAATGGGTCCATCACAACAGGCTGTGCGGCATCACGACCTTCCCCTCAGTGCTGGGAGGGGCCCTCTTTCCTGGGCACATCGCCGTTCCCCCAGGGAACCAACCGGGTACATGGGTGTATCTGTCATCAAGGCTGTGTAACAAACTACCACTAATGGGCCAGCTTAAAACAACACACGTTGTTATCTCACAGTGTCCACGGGCCAGGAGTCCAGGTACAGGTTAAATGGGTCCCCTGCTCAGGGTCCAGAGTCCGAGGGGGAGGTGTCAGCTGAGGCCCAGTCCTGCCGTCCCCAAGTTCCTCCAGTTTCCAGTAGAATTCAGTTCTCTGAGGTTGTCCCTGTTTTCTCTGGTTGCCGTGTGCCAGGGACCACTCTCAGCAACTAGAGGCCTCCTCAGAGCCTGTCTTTGGACCCCTTCTCGTGATACTGCTTCATCTTAGAGGCCGGCAGGACATCTCTGAGGCCTCAGCACCCTTCCAAGGGCTCACCTGATCAGGTCAGGCCCACCCAGCACATACTTCTCAGCCTTCTTTTTGGACGGGCTGCTACTTTCTCACCTCCAGCCTGGGCTGAGCCCCTACTTCCTCCAGAACGTTCTCCCTGAGCCCCCTCAGGCCCTACCACTTCTTCCCCCATCTGGCATTTCCCAGGTGGTCACTGCCTGTGCCTCATTCCCTGTGCTGCCTGAGGAGCACCTTGCTCTCCATAGCCAACGGGCCCTGTCCACCCTGGGCACGAAGTGGGTCCCTAGTAGATGCCTCTTCAACAGATGCCCGATCTCCAGAAAGGGATACAAGGGGCCAGACCGGAAAACCCGCCCCCGGAGGGGAAGGGGAGGGTCCTCTGCTAGGCAGGCAGATCTGTGGACGGGGTCACTCGGGGCCTCAAATGCTTCGCCTTCAGGCCTCAGCCTGGGGGTCACTCCCGAGACCCCTTCCAAGCCCCCCACCCCCAACACCAAGGCCATTGGTTGGGGCAAGGCCGAGGCAAAAGCCAGTGGGAGCCCAGCAGCATAATGGTGGGCTGGAGGGGAGCCACGCTGTCCCAGGCTCGTACCCACGTATGATCCCGAGCAAGGCCCCAAAGAGGGTGAACGGGTCTCACCATCCATGGACCGTTCAGGACAGGCCTGGCCTGGGGGAGACGCTCCCTAATGGTGGCTGCTGTGCGTGCTGCTGATGGCCGGGGGGTTCTGGGGGCCTGGGCGCAGCCGCCGAGGGCAGGAGGGTGGCCAGGGTGGGCTCTGGACCTCGAAGCTTCACAGGGAGGCCAAGGGCCTGGCGGCGGGGGGGGGGGGGGGTGGTGGGGGGTTGCTCCTAGGAGCCTAGCGCTGGCGTGCTGGAGCCGTGCCCTCCACCCGCTCAGGTGTGTGGCGAGAGCACAGGCGACAGCGGGTGCTCCGGGCCCAGGGATCAGCAAGAGGCAGGCGATGACGGACGCGGCCCGGGACCCTGCGGTGAGCGGGCCCTGGGCTAAGAGCTCTGGACCTTTGTCCCGAGAGCCTGCACACCAGCCCCAGGGGCGGGATTTTGTTACTGCTATCGCAGACCGAGGAGGCTTGGAGAAGAAGGGCGATTTCCCAAGGGCACATGGGGACACCTGGTCAGCCCGACCCTGGAGTGCAGACATGAGGCCAGGCCTAGGAGGGCCTTGAATGCCAGGCTCAGGCATCTGAGCAGCGGCAAGCCCCAGAGGGAGCGCCCTGTCAAGCCTGGAACCAGATGGCAGAGGGGCAGGCCGGAGGCAGGGGAGCCGTGAGAGGCTTGTGCAGCAGCGAGGACGGGGACAGGCGTGAGCCTGAACTCCAGCAGGCCCCGGGCTGAATGAGGTACACAGCTGGCGCCTAATAAGACATGCTGACCCGCTGCTTTCATCTAGTACGCTCATTGCAAATCAAAGACGGTCCCTGAAGCAGCTCTTTCTCCAGAGGGCCCTCTGCCAGGTCTGTAAGAACTCAGCTGGGCCAAACCCATCAATTGGATCAATATTGCAATGGATTTGGTCTGCGGGTTAGTGCACGGAGAGCCGGGCCCCGGGCCAACGGATCCAGGCCGTGTTCTAACAAGACAAAGCGGTTCTAGAATCCTTCAGGGAGGGGCAGGCAGAGAAGCAAGTTCGTTTTTCCCTGCCTGTCTTTAAAAATGAAATTTCAAATCAACACGGGGGGCGGGAGGGGTCTTCAGCTCAGCCCGAAGGAGGAGACAAGTCCTCTCGGCCTGGAGACGGGAAGCCGGGCCAGTTTCCCTGTGCTGCTGCATCTGCGGGAGGGGTGGATGGGGCTCTTCTCCCTGCCTCCAGCCCTTCCCTCCCCTGTGGGCGCCGAGCAAACAGACCAGATGCAACACCCACTTACAGGAGCTCACAGCCAAGTGGGGCAGAGCTGGCGTGAACCTTACAAGTAGCTGGTCCGATACCCCCACCTTACAGATGGGAAAACTGAGGCCCAGGGAGGCAGGGGGTTCTCCTGCTGCCAGACGGCAAGTCAGTGTTGAGCGGGAGCTGGGGTCCGCGTCCAACGTCGGCGACCTCCACAGAGCGGAGGCAGAAAGGGGCCGCTGGGTGGGGGGCACGGGGGTCTGGCGCAGGCAGCTCCCGGGTGAGGCCCCGCTGTGCTCGGCCGGCAGCACCTCCACGGAGCTCGTGGCAGGCGACCGGCAGGCCCGAGGCGCGAGGAGGGCGTCGGGGCCTCTGTGGGATTCCTGACCTCAGCCTCCACCCTTCACCCCCACGCCTCCACCAGCTTTTTTCTTTTTCTCGTGTTTATTTCTTTTTGAGAGCGCACAAGCAGGCGAGGGGCAGAGAGAGGGGGACGGAGGATCCGCCGCGGATTCTGTGCTGACAGCGGTGAGCCGGGCGTGGGGCTTGAACTCACGAACCGTGAGATCTTGACCTGATCCGAAGACAGACGCTCAACCGATGGAGCCGCCCAGAGGCTCCCTCCACCAGCTCTGACGGAGCTCCCCCTGTGAGCCGGGAGCTGGGCCCTGCAGCAGGCGGGGGAGACACGGCCCGCTCTCAGGAGCCCACAGTTGAGGGGCAGGGCCTGACGGCCCGCCCCTGAGGGCGCACACGGAGGCCAGCAAAGGGGCTCCCGACCTAGCCTGGGAGCTCAGGGAGGCCTCCTGGAGACTCGTGCCACACACTTTTAAGGAAGAGAAGAGCCCCGGGGGTAGACGAAGCCAAGGGTTGCCAGCCTGGAGAAGAGCACATGCCAAGGGCCAGACTCCGCGGCGGGCGGTGACAGATGGGCTCGCGGCCCGGAGCGGGTGGGCCGCAGAGCCACGTGAACGAGCTGGGCAGAGGTGACCCGCCGAGGGGGCACAGCCCGGCCCGAAACCCGGGAAGAGCTGCCTGCGACGGGGTGGCCCGACACGGCCCCCCACGGCCTAGGAGGGTGAGCGGGGCCCCCGGCACCTGTGCGCGTGCATCTGTGTGAGGGTGAAGCACGTGTGCACGCACGCGTGCAGGAGTCTGTGTGTATACGCACGCACGTGTGCGTGGACACACGCCTACACACAAGTGAGGCGTGCACGAACGTACGTGCATGCACGCACATAACGCGCGTACCTGATTTTACGCAGGTGTGTGGATGTGTGCGGCCCGGTACATATGTGTGCGTGAACTCGTGCACGCACAGTGTGTGAACACGTGGGCATACACACGTGTGCTCGTGCATGCCTGCTCATGGGAGTATGTACGTGTTTGTGCGTGCACGCGTGGATAGTTACGTGAGCGTACTGCTGTCGTTTACACGGGCGTGTGGACGCACGTGTGTGCATGCAGCATGCACGGATGCGCGTGCGTGTGTACGTGGTCATGCAAGCCTAGGCGTGCACAGAAATGTGTGCACACGAATGTGTGTGTGTACATGAGCGCATGGGTATGTGCGTGCATGAACGTGTGTGTGCATCCACACCTGTGCGCGGGGAGGCGGTTCAAAGAGACAAGCCCCCCTCCGCCAGGGCTGAGGCCACTCGTGGGACACAGGCCAGGCGTGCACCCAGCAGGCGTGCCTCCAGATTCCTTCTCCCAGCCGCTAGGGCCCAGGACCCCACGTCCAAAGGCTGCGTGGCCCTGGTAGGACCAGCCTTTCTCTTCTGGGCCCCACTCTTCCTGGTTAGGACGAAGGCACCTGTGCCTTGGCGGCCCCAAGATGCTTTACTTCTGTGATTTTCCTTCTTCGATGTCCCACACCTGCCCCCGACGCCCCCACCCCCTCTCCCAGTGCAGCCTGAATCCTTACGACACCCTCCCTGATATCCCCCTGGGTCCCTGATACCCCTCTGGGTCCCAGGCCCGGCCACGAGCGGCCCGTCGGACGGTCTTTCCAGGCGCACGCCGTTTTGCTTGCCGTAGGGTGATGGAGAGCAGTCTGTCAAGCCCAGTTTTCAGCGTCGGGGTAAGAGGCCTCTCCAGCTCCTTTCTGAACAGCTGAGGTCCCCGGGGCTCCCGTGCACACAGGCAGGCCTGCACCGGTGCCGCCCTGAGGCCCAGCCGAGGACTCTTCAGGGGACCCAGCTCCCCTCTCCCCCTCCGCTCTGGGTCCAGGCCCCCGGGGAGGCACTTGCTCCCGGGTTGTGCCAGGGAGATGTTGCCAGCGGTCCTGAGGTCAGAAGGCCGGCCAGGCGTCCCCAGGGGCCTGAGTCACTGGGCCGGCCAGGCACTCCGGATGTCCCCAGCCTGGCCTGGAGAGTCGCTTCCTGGGCAGCGGGAAGTCCTGTTTGTTTCGGGCCCCAGGTGCTCCGCGTCCTTTTTCCTCCAAGTTCTTTGTGCCAGGCTGACCCTGAATATGAACTCATGAGGTGGCCAGTGCAGCCAGGACCCTGGATGTCCTGACAGCCCCAGGCGTCCCCCAAAGTGCCTCTCACAAGAGGAGAACCCCTCAGGCTCCGGAGGAGGCCCACGTGGCCAGCGAGCTGCTGGGGGTGGGAGACAGCTCTCCAAAACCTGCATCCGACTCCTGCCGCTTCTCTTTCTTGGCTCCTCCTCTGCGCCCCCCCAACCCCCGCCTCTAGGACAAAGCCCATCTCCCTGCCCCATGGGGGCTTCTCACTTCCCAATAACCCTCCTTCATGCTCCAGGTGCAGCTCAGAAGTCACCTCCTCCAGGAAGCCTTCCCTGACAACTCCACTCCCAGCCTAGGGGAAGAGCTCCAGGGCACTGACAGCATTCACTGGCCGTCACAGGGTGTGGCACCGCCCGTCCCAGACGGTGGAGGGCCCCGCACGGGCAAGGGCCGTTGCACTTGACCACGGAGGAGGCAGTGGTGTGGGTCTTCCCTCCAAGCACCCTCCAGGCCTCCAGGACCGGGAGGCCCTTTCACAGGGAAGGTGGCTTTCTACCTTCCCTGGGCCGCGTGCCTCTCACATGCTGTCACGGCTTTGCTCCCCAAAAGTGCATAAGTGCCCAGGATTGGGAAGGGAGGTCTGGCCCTTCCTGGGCAGTCCCCCAGTCCAGAATCTCTGATTTCTGGCCTGGCCCTGGCCTGACCCCCTCCTCCTCCGTGTAAGGTGGCTAACGAGGATGCTGGGGCGCCCAGGGAGCCTCTCTGCTAAGACACCCGTGCTCTCCTACATGGGCCCTGTGAGCCTTCCCAGGGCTCAGAGGACCGAGAAGCAGCCCCCGAAGCCATGCACATTTCCAGGCATCACTAAGGGAGACACTCTAATCCCTCCCTGCCACCACTTCCTGGAACCCAAAGGCATGACACTCCGGCCCCCCCAGCCACAGGAATGACCCCAGCCCTCCCATCTGAGGATGCAGGGAGCGCTGCCAGGTGCTTTTCCAGACTGCTGGGAGGAATGGCCCTCCCCTCCTCCAAGCGAGAAACGCCAGGCCTGAGAACTCCAGCCTCCTCTCCAGGGTCCGGCTCCCACAGACCTCAAGCTGCCCGGAGGTGGGTACCAGCACCAGAAGACGGGAACGACAGCGCACGCACGTTCCTGGAATGAGTGCACGGGGACCTATGGTAGGGGTAAGCGCGGGGGCGGGGGGGGGGGGGAGATACCCTAACAGCTTGCCCCTAAGCCTGTAGGAATGAGGCACCCACGCAAAGCCGCCCATCATCCGGGAAATTCATTCTGGGTGTTTGTCAGAGGCGGTGATTTTGAACATCACCCCCCCACCCTTGAAAAGCAGGGCCACGGAGCATGAGAATTAAACTTCTGTAATTGCCAACATGGATGCGGAGCCTGGGAGCCTGCCCAGGGCTTCCACTGGCAAGGCCGTCATGATTCATGCTCCAGCAGCGCTCGGAAGTGGGCAGAGAAGGGAACTGAGGCTCGGGGGCAGGGTGGTGGTTCTGCCCTGGAACACCGACCGGAGATGGGAGGCGACAGGCACTCGGCAAGACCCCTGCGCACCAGGCTGCGTCGCGTCCTCCGCCAGGCTGCGAGCGGCCGGCTCTCCAATCAGGCCGCGGACCCCGAGCCGCCCGGAGCTGCGCGCGAGAGTGCGCGCCCGCGTGTGCGTGTGCGTGTGCCCGGGGGAGGCTAGGGAGCTCTTGTCTTAGAAAGAGCAGGTTTCTGGAACTCACCGCCCAGGCCAGCCGGCACTCAACCCCGTCCCGCAGGCTGCAGTCGGCCCTGGAGGGGGCGCCCTCGCCGTGCGCGCGCGCCTCGCGCCACCGCCCCGGACTCCTCCCCGGCGCCGCGCCGGCAGGTTCGCCGAGGCGGCCGCGGGCTCCGGCTCCCGGGCCCGCTCCCCCCCGGGCCGGCGGCGCTGGCCTGCCCGCCAAGCCGCCCCCGCCCGCCCGCGCCCCGCCCCGCGCGCCCGCCCCGCTGCGCAACTCTACCCAAGTTGGAAGCCGAGCCCGGGCGGCTGCACTCGCGCCGAGCGCACGGCGGCGGCGGCGGCGGCGGCGAAGGAGGAGGCGGCGGCGGCGGCGGCGGCGCAGCTCGGGCGAGAGAGGCAGGCAAGGCGGAGCCCGCACGGCCGAACGCGGACCGCGGGGGGCGCCCGCGCCCGGAGCAGCGGGAGGAGGACGCGCGGCGGCGCCGGCGCCCTGCCCGGGAAAGTAAAGTTGGAGCCCGAGGCTGCGCGCGGGCGCTGGGGCCCGGAGGAGCGGCGGCCCGCGCCCCGGTGCGCCCAGCCCTAGCCGGCCGGATGGGAGGCGGAGCGCCCGGGCCGCCGCCGCCGCCGCCGCCGCCTGCAGCCTGCGCCCCGGCCGGGCTCCGGGGCCGCGGGGCCGCTCGGGCACGCCCGCTCGGGCGCCGCATCACCGTGGGCTCGCGGCCCGGGCGCTCCCCGTGAGCGGGGCCGAGGGCGGGGCCGGCGCGAGGACCCCGGGACCTGCCCCCCTCCCCCCGCCCCCCTCCCCCCCGCCGCCGCCGCCGCCGCCGCCGCGTCGCCGCTCGCTCCGGGAGCCTCCTGCTCTGCACTTACGCGCGCGGCAGCTGCGGGGAGCCCGGCAGCCACGCTCTCCGGCGCGCCGCTCGCCCGCCGAGCCACCACGGCCGAGGGCCGGCTGCGGGGCGCCGCGGTCCCCGGCGGGCGCGCCCCAGGAGCAGGCGGCGATGCGGGCGCCGACCGGGGTTGGGGGGCGCCCGAGCTGCCGCGGCTGCGCCCCGGCTCCAGGCGGGACCGCGTAGTAGCTCGCGGGAGGACCATGGCGTCCCCGGCGCTGGCGGCGGCGCTGGCGGCGGCGGCGACGGCGGCGGCGGGCCCCAACGCGAGCGGCGCCGGCGAGGGGGGCAGCGGCGGGGCCGCCAACGCCTCGGGCGCCGCGCCGGGGACCGCCTGGGGGCCGCCCCCGGGCCAGTACTCGGCGGGCGCCGTGGCGGGGCTGGCGGCCGTGGTGGGCTTCCTCATCGTCTTCACCGTGGTGGGCAACGTGCTGGTGGTGATCGCCGTGCTGACCAGCCGGGCGCTGCGGGCGCCGCAGAACCTCTTCCTGGTGTCGCTGGCCTCGGCCGACATCCTGGTGGCCACGCTGGTCATGCCCTTCTCGCTGGCCAACGAGCTCATGGCCTACTGGTACTTCGGGCAGGTGTGGTGCGGCGTGTACCTGGCGCTCGACGTGCTCTTCTGCACCTCGTCCATCGTGCACCTGTGCGCCATCAGCCTGGACCGCTACTGGTCGGTGACGCAGGCCGTCGAGTACAACCTGAAGCGCACGCCGCGCCGCGTCAAGGCGACCATCGTGGCCGTGTGGCTCATCTCGGCTGTCATCTCGTTCCCCCCGCTCGTCTCGCTCTACCGCCAGCCCGACAGTGCCGCCTACCCGCAGTGCGGCCTCAACGACGAGACGTGGTACATCCTGTCCTCCTGCATCGGCTCCTTCTTCGCGCCCTGCCTCATCATGGGCCTGGTCTACGCGCGCATCTACCGCGTGGCTAAGCTGCGCACGCGCACGCTCAGCGAGAAGCGCGCGCCCGCGGGCCCCGACGGCGCGTCCCCGACCACGGAGAACGGGCTGGGTGCGGCAGCGGGAGCGGGCGAGAACGGGCACTGCGCGCCCCCGCGCCGCCCGGGCGCCGACGTGGATCCGGAGGAGAGCAGCGCGGCGGCCGAGCGGCGGCGGCGCCGGGGTGCCCTGCGGCGGGGCGGGCGGCGGCGCGCGGGCGGCGAGGGGGGCGCGGGCGGCACGGGCGGCGCCGAGGGGCCGGCGCCGGGGCCAGGGGCGGCCGATTCAGGCACGCTGGCTGCCGCGAGGTCCCCGGGGCCCGGCGGGCGCCTGTCGCGCGCCAGCTCGCGCTCCGTCGAGTTCTTTCTGTCGCGCCGGCGCCGGGCGCGCAGCAGCGTGTGCCGCCGCAAGGTGGCCCAGGCGCGCGAGAAGCGCTTCACCTTCGTGCTGGCGGTGGTCATGGGCGTGTTCGTGCTCTGCTGGTTCCCCTTCTTCTTCAGCTACAGCCTGTACGGCATCTGCCGCGAGGCCTGCCAGGTGCCCGACCCGCTCTTCAAGTTCTTTTTCTGGATCGGCTACTGCAACAGCTCGCTCAACCCGGTCATCTACACCGTCTTTAACCAGGACTTCCGGCGTTCATTCAAGCACATCCTCTTCCGACGGAGGCGAAGGGGCTTCAGGCAGTGAGCTGCTCGCCCCGCCCTGCCGGGAGACCCTGGACAGCTCCGGGCGGAGGCCTGGGAAGGCGTGGCCCCGCAGGGGAAAGCAGGGGGGGCAGCTTCCCCAGAGACCCCGGGGATGGATTGGCCTCCAGAGCCCAGGGGAGGGTGCCGGCGGGCGGGCCGGGAGCATGGGCTGAGAGACGCAGGGTCCCTGGGGAGAGGGGAGGAGAGAGGGGCGACCCCTCTGCCTTCCCGTCTCAGCAAAGGGCTGCTTCTGGGACTCCGGGCCTGGATCTGGCTCTGGGGGCCCTGCGAGGTGTGGCTTTGAGGTCAGGGTCTTAGCAGAAGTAAATGCAACCTCCCGAACGGGCGAGAAAGGAGTCCCCCCTTCCTCCCCCCCCCCCCCCCCCAGCACACACCACCTCTGAGCAAGGGCTGACTTCCCCAGGACCTCGTGGGGGCGGCTGTCTTGGGGGAAGAAAGAGGGCACTGACAATCTTTGGTTACTGAAAGTATTTAAATGTTTGCCAAAAACGACAGCCAAAACAACCAAACTATTTTCTAAATAAACCTTTGTAATCTAAGCGTTGATGTAGCAGTCAGTCCTTAAGCCGCCAGCGTGGGGGTATCTTCCAAACCTCACCCTGCCTGATCCCCCCCCCCCCACCAAGGGTGGAAGGAGAGCATCCCAGGTCTCCAGATTCCAACATCCCCTTTGCAGGAGAAGAGGGGTATCTTTTTATTTAAACCAAAATCTTTTTCATGCATGCAAAATGTAAACTTCTTGTGCTGTAACGGGCCGAGAGGGAAAAGAAATCAAGAAACCCCCAAATTGGGTCCAAGTTTAGATCCAGGAGGAATTCTCCATCCCCATCCCTTCCCCCTGCATCCCGTTCCTGGCCCGGCAGCTTGTACCCCATGGAGAGAAGCAGGGCTTTCATGATCTAAGGCCCCAGTTCTGCCCCCCCAGTAACTCCGGGCCATGCTGTCGCTTGGGAACGCTTTGTGGGTTTTCCACTATGGAGGAGAGGATAGGTGAGCCCTGCCCAGAAGAGGGCCCCACCCACAAATGGGGCGGGGTTGAGGTCCCGACAAGTCCCCAGATCCTTCCTTAGTCCATACCGGTGACCTTTACCACTTTCTCAGGGGTTTTGAACATGGAGTGATGGGGCCACCACCTGCATCGGCAGAGGAGAGGCTGGAACCTGCCCGTCCTCCTCAACCACCGCCGCCCACCCCCAGCAGCCCAGCCCCTCGTCCCCTCGCCCCACCCTCCCCCCTCCCCTTCCCCAGGTGTCATACTCCACACCGAGGCTTGAGGAGGGGGCGAGAAGGAGCCAGCAGGAAGTGGAGAGGTCCTCCGTCCAGACTCTTCCAGCCCCCACCTGGAGGCTGGAGACCCCTGGCTGGTGGGGGCTCATTCTGGAGACCCCTGCTGTGACCGTCCTATCCACTGGTGGCTCCCTATGGGCCCCTTTCCATATGTACCCTCCCCTGCGGAGCCCTGCCTGCACAGCCCCGCTCTCTCTCGCATCACCACCCATCTGTCCTTGACCTGGAGTGACCGTGGGTCTGTCCCCAGGATGGGTCAGCCCCGGGTCCTGCCTTCCATTCCCGAACGCCTGTCCCCTGAGTCAAGAGCCAGGACAGGCCCCTTCCTTGGTCTGACTTGATGGGGCTGTCCCTTGGGGAGCCCTCCTCTGTAGCTGCCCCACCCCGTCACTCCAAGTTATGGGTTCTCAGGACACCCGCCTGGGAAGAACTCTCCCGGACTGCCCACGCTCTCACTCACGCGGGAGCACTTACACCCGCTCCGTTTAGGCTCAGGGACAGGCGGGGAGAGAGGGGTGGTGGAAACGGCTGGCCAAGGCTGACGGGGACATCGCTGACCTCCTACCATCAGGCAGGGACCCGACGGGCTGTCCGTGTCACAGGCCCGGCTCTGCCGCAGGACTCTGGAGCCAACGGGGACAAAGTCCTGCCCTCCCTGGGCCTCAGCACCCCTTCTGTGAAGTGGGGGAGGGGGTCGATGCCGGCCGGCCCATCCGCGGTCCATCCCGCCGGCGGATCTGGGGGCCCCGCGAGAGGTGACCTTCCCTCGGAGTCGGCTCGGGGGACACGGGTACTGCTCTCGGCCTGCAGCGCCTTCTCGGTGCAGTGGGGTGACGACGCCCCCACGCAGGGCTCCTGGGGGATGCACTCCGAGTCCACGACGGGAGCGCGCAGCGTGGGGCACGGCCCGCGGAGCGATGTCAGCACACTCTGCTCCGTTGGCTCCCTAATTGCGAGAATTGCACCTTCCAGGGCTGTCGCCGGGCCTGGTGCTTAATGCCCCATTCAGCCACCAGATGTTCACCACTTGATGGTAATTGCCGCCTGGAGAGACCGTCTTTTCAGCTGGATAAACGGAGACGGAGCCCGGCTTCTCACCCGGCCCGGCCGCAGGGAAACGGGCCAGTCGTCTGGCTCTGAGACTCGCTGTCTTCTTCGGCGCCGTGTGGCGGGGACGCTGCTGTCTCCCTGAAGGTGCCTGTGGGCACCAGCTGCCCCAGCGTGGTCTGGAAACCGTCTCCGGGGGGATTTCTCTAACGTACAGAGCGGGGACCCGTTCAGCTGCTCAGCTCAGTCCGCCGCGTCCCGCTCCCCCACACGGCGGCTCTCCTCCCTCCCGTCCGGGCATCTCCGCGTCTACTCCAGGGTGCCGGGCTCGTGGTCAACCCCGCTCCAAGGCTGAGGAAACTGAGGCCCGGGACCCGCAGGTGTAAGGGGGCGGGGCACACCGCGAACCCAGAAACGTCCAACTCCGGACCCCACGTCCTGAGCACCCGGCTCCAGCGCCTGGGGACCGCGGGCTCCTGCCTGGGCCTTGCCGCTGGAGGAACATTTTGCACAGCCTCCTTTCTGCCCAAGGCTTCCCCGTGGGCTCTCAGGACATTTCAGACAGAATAAGAAAAAGCATCCACAGAAAGATCGAGGAGGGCTGGGCGCTGCGTGGGGGGACCGGCCTGAACGCCCCGCCGGCCCAGCCCCAGCCCAGCCCGGCGCCGACGCGGCTCTCACGAGATGCACAGAGACATACGTTTGTTCAGATTCGTTCCTGTATTTTAATTCGATTGCCGAGCTTGGACAAGAGGGAAAGGAAGAATAATCCAAGCAACCCATTCCAGCTCAGTATGGAATTAAAAAAAAAAAAAAAAATGACTCGAGCAGGCAGAATTAACACTCTAGAAAAGCACTCCAATCTTTGAGCTCCGCCCCCGGCTCCGGGGGTGGGGGCTGGGGGACGGGAGAAAACACGTTGCTGTGGCACTTGCTGGCGAGGAAGCCGTCCTTCCCGGCCGTGCTGGCAGCCGGCTGTATTTTTATATCACATCCGTCGGCAGGACTCAAATATTCTAGTGTGGCCTCAGAGCAAAACACATGCGCCCGCAGGCCCATCTTGAGTGTGGCCCTCGGCCAGGCTGAGCCCCGCGCTCCTGGCCCCACGCGGGCACGTGGCTGTCCCCGGGGCGGGGACAGGCAGCCTCCCCCCACTTGCCGGGGGGGGGCCTCTGAGGGGTGGTATGCAGGCATGGGGGCTCACAGGGATGGGAGGGGGTGAGTCCCACGGTGGTAGAAGTCCGGATCCTCAGAGCTGAGGAGTTGGGGAGGCAGGGACCCAGGGGAGGGTCTCCACCCCAAGGACCCTGCGTCCCTACTCTGGGACTGCCACGAGTATCCAGGGGACCTCAAACTGCCCCCCCCCATTCCCAAGGGTCACCCTCCCATTTGGCCAGCTGGGCTGTGGAGCGCATCACGTGCTGGGGGGGCGGAGAAGCAGGGGGCGGGGGTTGGGTTTGCTCGAGAAGGGGCCCCAGCAAAGCACCTTGGGTCCGTTCGCTGTATGACCGTCCACAAAGAGGCTGCACATCCTTTCCTGGCCGGGCTGGGGCAGGGGTGTGAAGGGGTCTGTGACCTGTAGGCGGACCACAGCACCATGACCCCCGAAGTCGGCCCGGGAAGCGGAGTCGACCGCCAACACCGGGCCAGAAGAGAGCCCCGGGGACCAAAAATGTGTTTCTTTCCTGCCAAAAGGATTTTCGGCTGCTCCCAGTGAAAGCCCGGGGTACAATGGGATTGTTATTGTCAAGATAAGGATCAGCGCGCAGGGTGGAGTGGGAGTGCAGGACCGCAAAGCCCCGGTTAAGGGTATCCCGCTCTCCTGGCTGTGAGCACAAAGTGCAGCCCGAGCTGCCTGGCGGTGATGGAGTAAAGGGAAACAGGTTGAGCACCACTGGCTGCTGCCAGGTTCACAGGAAAAGCTGGGCACTGGCAGGGCGGCTGCGGGGCACTACCCCAAGCCTGCCCCTCCCCGGGCCGGACCCCAGTTGCTCCGTCGGGGTGGACGCAGCTGTCCTGCGTGGAAGGGCGGGCCCAGCGGCTGAGACTATGGCCACGCAGTGGCGGGCCCGCAGCTGGTACACGGGTGCCAGAGTGAGGCTGTGCGGCTGCAGACCTGACCCGGTGCAGGGGTGCAGGCTCCCACAGGCCCCCCGGCCCCCACGGCCCCAGGACAAGCCCACGCCGCTGGCAGTTGTCAGGCCGTCAGCCCCTCCACCCCTTCCCGCTTATCCCATCGCACGGCCTCAGTTTGCCTTTCCTGTGCCTTTGTGAATCACGTCCTCTGCCAGGAGCACCTTTCCCGTCCTGACCGGAGTGCCCCTCTCATGCCCCTCACGACTCGGGCCAGGTGTCGTCTCCAGAAAGCCCTTTGGAGCCCCAAGTCCCCCAGGCGGGGCCGCCACTGCGCCCTCCTCCCGGTGCAGGGAATGCAGCGTGGGAGGGGGCCTAGGGAGGGTCTGAGCTTGGGGACAGTGTATCATCCTAGCCAGGTGGCCCGGCGGAGCAGGCCTCCCTCAGTGCCGCGGGGCCGTCCTTCCTCACCTGCAAAGAGGCCCCACCAGGCTCGTCCCTGGACTCCAAACCCAAGAGCCACCAGGGCGTCCCCACCGTGCCGCATGGTGTCCCAGGCCATCGGGACAGCGCCCTGCCAGCGGCCCTCCGGGGGGCTGGGGAGGCACTTGGAGCGGGAGGCAGGTGCTCCAGGCTGGGCTCCGGGCTGCGGGGGATTTTCCACTGCACGTGCACCCGGGCTGCTGAAGCCACATGTTCAAATGTTGGTGGGCGGGTCCCCCCCCCCCCACCGCCCCGCACTTAATTAGCTCTTAGCTGACTGTGCACCGTCTAGGAAAACACAAGAACCTCGGTGCAGCCTTAGCCGAGCTCCGGGTGGAAGACACCCGAACGGGAGCCCAGCTCAGAAACCCTCCTCCCCTTCTACAGAAAGGCCCCGAGAGGGGAGTCGTTAAGGGTAATGAGAAAAAAGAACAGACTAAGTGTGGCCCAGAGCCGGTGTCTGCCCCGTGCCCCCCGCACGCCAGCTTTGGGCAGGGCCCTCCTTGTGTCTGCTTCTCCCTGGACCCTGCCAAGTGGGGAAGGATGGTCCCATTTTACAGACAAGAAAACTGAGCTCCAGAGAGAGAATGAGTGAAGAATCACTCCCTCGAAGCCAGATGGCCTATTGGCAGGGCTCAGCGGCCACACCGAGCCCCCAACAGGCCCCCCATAGCCATGTTAAGCGGCCTCGTGTCACGGAGGAGGAAACAGAGGCGCCGGGCGTGACGGCGACCCTCCGGCGTCCTCGGTGTCGGGCACACGGAATCGGCCCGCCGATCTCTGCTGGTCTCCGCTCTGTTCCACGGCGAGCCGCCCCGAGATTAAACGCTGAGCGGCTGAGATCAGACAGGGCCTGGGGTTTGCTCGTTGCTCATGTTGCTTCATTAGTTCTCGTGTAACCCGCGCTCCAAAACCTCGGCCGCTCTGTAAAATGACAGGGTCCCCGTGCCTTCAGGACGCCGACAGGGGCCGGCTTTGTTTGTATCGTGTCGTCTTAGAAACGGTTCCCAATGCCGCAGCCGCTCCGAAAGATCACCCGCCCGGGGTGTAGAATGCCAAATGTTTGTCAAAACAATCCCGCTCCCGTCTCCTGGCATGCCCTGCCGTCGCAAATAGAATTTAAAGCAAAATGAGCCCCTTTTCATTGGTTCTGGAGAAGCTGTTGTTCACAAGCGGACGGTTGCCGCCGTGCGCAAGGCCTGAAACGGGGGGCAGACCAGGAGGTCCTCTCTCGCCGTGCTGGGCGCTCAGCAGCCCTGACCCCGGCCAGCCGGGCCCTCGCAGCCAGGGTGGGATTTGCGCACGGCCTGGCACCTGGCACAGGGTCATGTGCCTGGGGACGGGGGACGCAGGAAAGGGCAACGGATCAATGTGCCCCGGGCGCACTCGGCCGGCCCTTCCCAGGGTCTGGTCACTCGGATGCCTTCGAGGGGGCCTCCGTAGCACAATGGGGGCGTGGCCTCAAGGCGACCCCTTGGTGGCTCCCGGGGTGGGTTTCTCCGGGTTGCCAAGGCTGGCCGCTCAGCGTGACCTTTGGCTACCCAAGGCCCCGGTCGGGCTGAGCCGTGGGATCCTGGAGCCTGTTTCCTCATCTGGACAGGGCCCTTCCTACTCACACAGCTTCTGTGGGGACCCTGGCGACAGGGGTCGGAGAGCTGTGCTCCGTGGGCGGGCTGGCCCAGCTTCGGCCCCACGTGCTTTTCCAGGATGATGGCCAGCGGGCTTCGCGGGCCTTGACCGTCGAGGGAGGCGAGGGGCTTCCGGAGTCCCGGGCCCAGGGCTGGGGTGGCAGGGTGGGCAGGCCTTCATCTCCAGTGGGGGACCAGCCCCTCGGTGGAGGGGAGGGACCCCTGGACAGCCTCACATGGCAGGGGCTCGGGCCAAGTCCCGGGACGGGAGGGGGTGTTCTGCCAGGCCACTGGCCTCCCCCAGGACAGCCTGGCTCTACCCCTCATCTCGGCTCCAGACCCCACACAGAGGCCAGCATGCAGTGGGCACTTATACACGCTGGAAGAATCTGTTTGGGTCACCTGGGGGATCACTGCTCGTGAAGGGTACTCTCCTCTCCTCCTCTTTGTTCTCAGGAGACTATGCCCCCGGTTTACTTGGAATTGTGAGTGATTGAAGCTCAAACTCTCTGGAGATCGCCTGGACCCATTTTACTGATGGGGAAGCTGAGGCTCAGAGAGGTCTGGTCGAAAGGCCGCATATCCACTCCCGGACAGAGTCAAAGCCAGGGGGTTGTCCTCCTCCCAGCTCCCCCTGCTGATTTTCCAAATAATCAGAAAAGCCACAGAGGGAAGTGCAGGGTGGGCTTGGAGGGTCAGCGTGCCTGCCCCTGCCCTGTGCCCTCTGCGTCTGGGGGCCCGAGGCCACGTCAGGAAGACGGAGAGAAGAGAACAGCCTTCCTTCAGGCTGGAAGAGACACACAGGTCCCATATCCCAGCCCCGGGGTCAGCTTCCCCTCCCTCTTACGTACCTCTGATGGCGGAGAGCTCACCACCTACATGAGACGATGCGGTCCTTATAAGGACTACCCTGACTTTCCATGTTAGGTAGAAACATAGAAGGAATCTGCCTCCCTAAACCTTCAACCCCAGATGTTAGGGTCCACTTCCCAGGAAACTGTTGAGGCTGCCAAAAGTTAGCCAAACTCCCATATATGTCTTGCCCCTCAGCCCTTCCTTCCTTCCTTCCTTCCTTCCTTCCTTCCTTCCTTCCTCTCTTTCTTCCTTCCTTTCTTCCTTTTTCTCTTTCTTTCTTCTTCTCTTTCTTCCTTCCTTCCTTCACATGCTTGTGCCCATGATCTGCCTGGCACTGGTCTGGGGAGTAGCAATGAAGCCCACGGGGTTACCCCCATAAAGTCACCAGGGAGCACACAGCCTGCTGGGAACTGGGAGAGGTCATGACCCTGGGAGGAGCCGGCCTGGCCGTCAGTAGGGCTCAAACTGCTGACCAGTGGGAGTGGAAAGTGAGTAGGGTGGCCAGGAGGCCTGAGAAAGCCCTACTCTGGGGACCCCCGGGGCGCCAGGGATGAGGTCACCGGGTGTCAGGGATGGGGGTCCCCTGGGCTTCAGGGATGGGATCCTCTGTCTCAACGATGGAGCCACCAGTGGCCTCCAGGGTGGGCCGGTTTGCTGTGAGGCCTCTGCTGTTCATAGGGTTCTGGGATTCTTTGAGGCTTCTGCCGGGTTCCCGGAGGACGCAGTGGGAGGGCAGAAGGCGGCTCCCTACCCAGCGGCACGACTTTCCAGCCTTCTCGGCGCCCCGGGTCCTTCTCCCTCCGCCCACTAGAGCGGGCTTCGAAAGCAGCACCGGGAGCCACAGCCCCGCTGGGGGACCTGCGGGAGACGGGGGGCAGGACCGGCTACGTGGCTTGTGGGCTCAGCACAACGTGCCAGCGTGGGGCCTGGCGACGGTGGGGGAGCCCGTCTCCCCTCCCTGTGGGCCCAGGGCCCCGACGCGGGGTTCGATGAGCCGCCCCCAAGGAATCCGTCCCGACCTCCACACCCGGCCTGCCGGGCACCTGGCCGGAAGTGGGCGGGGCCTCCGCCAAGCTGCCACTCGTCAGCTGGGGGCAGGGGTGACCTCCTCTCCAGCTGCCCTGAGGCGCCGCAGCGCGCCCCACCCAGCTGGCCGGGACCCTCCCGGAGCCCCCGCCGTCCCAGCGGACTCCGCTCACCAAACAACACACGACGTCGAAGACAGTGGTTAAGAAGTGGGAGGTGCCCCAGAGCATCGATCCCTGGGCACAGCCCTGGGCAGCCCTCCGAGCTCCGGGGCCGTGGGACTTCGCTGTCACCCCGCCAGGAGCATTAACCAGGCTTTTCTCTGAAAGCGGCAGAAAATCCGGATCTGACACTAATTCCAACAGGATTGTGTCTCCAACGGCCGGTTCCAGGAGGGGCCAGCACTGCTTTCTGCTTCTGGGTCCCCGGCTGAGTGCACGAGGGGGCTGTCACTGGTGCACCCACGTGCTCGTCCAGCCAGCCGGCCTTGACCCGCTGGGGAAGCGCTCACTGAACACCTGCTGCGGGGCAGGGGGGGAGGGGGGGCGTGCGGGAAAGACATGACCCTTCGAGGCCCTAAGAGCGCGCCGCGCCCCCTGTTAACATCACCATGGCAAAGACAACGCACATCGATAATCATTTCTTTGCAAACGCCTACGGAGAGCCCACAGCCTACCGGGCACCAGGCTGGCGCACCTCTGCCCTCCTGGGTCCGCGGTCTCGTGCGGAGTAGTCAGGCAGTGGCCACAAAACCACGCGAGCAAATACAACTTTACAAATCGTGGGACCCGTGTGCCGGGGGCTTGACCCTAGGGTGAGTGGTGGGGCCAGAGGAGGTCAGCTAAAGGTGAGCTGCCTCCTCCTGGCAGGTCAGTGTGGCACACGGTCCCATCTGTGGATGGAGCAGACGGGAATGTGCGTCCCGGGCGTGGCCCTGTGAGTGTCCTGGGGCCACGGTGACACAGGGCCGCAGCCTGGACGCTTAAACCGCAGAAATGCATTTCGTGCAGCCTGGAGGCTGGGGGTCCGGGATCCAGGTGTGGGCGGGGCCGGTTCCTCCCGGGGCCTCCCTCCTTGGTGAGTAGACAGCAAGGCACGTTTTCTCCCCACGTCCTCACGCGGTGTCCCCTGTGTCTGCGTCCTGACCCCCTCCTCTTATGAGCACACCGGTCAGATTGGATACAACCCATATGACCTCAGTTTCCTTAGATCCCTCTTTAAAGTCCTCATCTCCAAATACAGTCACATCCTGAGGTCCTGGGGGTTGCAGCTTTAATGTATGAATTTGGGGGCACACGGTGCAGCCCCCGACACCCCGAGTCTTTCTCCCGGCCCCAGGCCCCACTGCGTGATACGTGAAGGTCCCTCTTTCTCCTGCCTCTGTTTTCCAGTCGTAGCCCAAGGACCGCCATGTGCCCGTGTCACGCGGGTCACAGAGAGTCCTGGGAGGTTGGGCTCCATCGGTGGCGGCCCTGGGTCCATACCCCACGGCGGCGGGGCAGGAGGGCTGGGAGCCCGAGTGAGGCAGAGCCACGCGGCCCCACACCCATGACCCTGAGGTGACAGGAAACAGTGTTGGAGAGCGCTGGAGAAGCCAAAAAGCCTGGAAACACCCCCAAAGTCCCCTGGTCAGTGGAGGAGGAAACCGCCTGGGCGCGCCACGACTCAGCCACAGGAAGCACCCGCCGGGGATGCCGCGCAGGCGGGGGGAGCGGGTGTCCAGGTGTCCCCGGCGCCCGAGAGGCCGGGCCCACGGCTGCACCCTCCGCGGCACCGGTCCCGTGACGCGCCGTTTACCAGGCTTCCTGCTTTCGAGCAGTTTTGTGCCTCGAGTCCCCGTGGGCCTCCTGGGCGCCAGGTGACTTCTCGGGTGCGGGCTGTGCGTCTGAAAATGGGCGAACATCAGCCGGACAGACGTGGGCCTGGCGGGGGGGGGGGGGGAGCGGTAAACTGTAGAGGGCTCGCCCAGGACAGGGGCGATTCTCAGAGAGGGGCTCGGTGAACGCCTGGTGGAGGTGGCTGGCCGGCCACCAGGCTTGCTGATGGTAGGAGACGCTGCACCCGAGCCCAGTCCGGAGGCTTCTGGGAAGACGCCCCGGCCAGGTTGCTCGGAGCTGAGGAGGATGGACCCTCCAGGCCACCGGGGCCTCCCGTGAGGCTTGTCATTTGCTGTAAGGATGGGAAACTCCCAGCCTGTCCGTGAGGGGCAGCGAGAGCCGGGCACCCTTATCAGCCAACAGGGAGCCTCTGGGTCCGGGCATGAGGCCCTCCCCCCCCCCCCGCCCCCGCACCAGCGGCAGGAAGAGGGGCCGCTCCCGCGGCCCCCCGCAGCCGCACCAGCCAGAGTAAGGACTGGACTCCTGCCAGGTACCCCCCTCTCCGATGGCTGAGGCTGGACCCCGGAAACCCGGAAAAAGAGCCTGAGACGACCCGTCCCCGGGCCTGGGGCTCACGTCCTGGCCGTCACCGCCCTGCTGTGGACCTCAGCACCTAGTCCCTGTCTCGGAACGAACGTCTCCGACACCCCTGCGTCTTCCGCACCTGCCGGGTGCGGGCAGTGTAGACTCAGCATACACCCGCGCACGCCTCCCCGTGACCTGTCCCCACGAAGTCCCCCAGGCACCGAGAGGCAAAGAGGGGTCCCCGGGGCTCACTGACACGGCAGCTGGGGCTTCAACCGACCCCAGGGCGCGTGCTGCTGGTCCCTGCCTCACGGGGGAGCCGGGGACGGGCACCCGGAAGCAGCAGGGGCCACCTCCCTCGTTCTCCCGGTCCCCCCGGCAGGGCTGCTGACTTGGGGGCCAGGGTGGATGCCTAGCGAGGCCAGTGGCTGCTCCACAAATCTGTACCCCGGAGTCACACGCCCCCCGCTGCTCCGAGGGGGGTGTCTCAGCCAATGTGTGGTTTCTGCGTTTCTGTAGCTTCTATGCACACGGGCTGCAGGGAGAGTTCAGGGGCAGAGGAGCCTGGTGACCCCTTCACCACTGGCAATCCCAGGGCACTTGGATTTCGAGCCTATTCCGGGCCCACCCCGGCCAGTGGTGAACTCATTGCTGACCACTTCGTAGAAAACAGGACTCCGGTTCGAGCCCCGGCTCAGCAAACGTCCGCTGCAGCCTTCTGATGCGCCCACCGGCTGGGGCCCCTCTTTCTCCGGAGAGTCCCCGCAAGGCGGCAGGACGGCCACCAGCAGCCTCAGCGTGATGGTCTCCCCACTCAGCAGCCCCAGGAATCGGGAGTCAGGTCACATCCCGTGCACAGCCTGGAAGTCAGGACGGGTCAGCCCCACCTGGGTGCACGGACCGAGGAAAGGGGGCGATTCTCTACAGAACAGCCAGGTGCCCTGGGCAGGATGGTGACAGGCAGCCCGCAGAGGTGAGGCAGCCCCACGGGGCCCTGCTCTGCCCACCGTCTCCCTGTAGTGCCGTGGCCTCGGGGCATCTGCTCACCCGGCCTGCCCTGCTGTTGCCTCTGGATGTCCTTGCCCTGCGGACTCCCTTCCCGACCCCCATGCGCTCCACGAGGGCAGGGGTCCGAGCCCCGGGGTGGATCACGCTCTTTCTCACGCGGCGCAAGCCCTGCCGGAGAAAGTTCTTCCCCAGACCACACTGCTGGGTCCCCGGCCGGGGCTGTCCTCTGTCCGGGGCCACCTCTGAGGCCTCCCTTGGAGGGACCACTCCCCAGGGCTGGGCTCCTTGCTGCCAGCTCCCCACTCGGGATTTTTTTCTCCTTCTCTGGAGCTGCGACTTTGCTGGGCTCTAGGCTGGGGCTGACGCGGCCTGTCCCCGGCCTGGGAGCCCCAGGATGACCCTGACACGAGCCCCCTGGCTGGGCTGCTAATGCCCGGAGACCAGGGACGGATGCTCAGCCCGGACAACAGACAGTTCCTGGTGCCAGCACCTTGGCCGTGCTGGAGACTGGGGCGGCCGTGCTCCGTCCCCCCGCCGAGAGCAGAGCCGCCCCGCAGACTGTCAGCGGGCCGCCACCCTGCCAGACTCTCCGCTCAGACAGGCGGCTTCTCCCTCTCGGGTGGGGGGAGGGGGGCGGAAATCTCCAGTCACGTCCTGCTGCAAAGCGGTAAACCTGTCGTCCCTAATGAACAGCTTTCATTTCGAGCGGGCTACGGAGGCGCGCGGCGGGCTGGCGTCTGCCGGCCGTCTCTCGCTTACCTGTCACGGCTCCTCTGGACCCCGACGCGCCCGGCCCAGCGCTTTTATTGTTTATTGTGGTAACACACACGCCACATAAAATGTGTCGCGTTCGCCGTTTGAAGTGCCTGGTTCGGTGGTATTAACCACGTGCACGTTCTCGGGCAAACAGCCCCACCATCCGTCCCAGCACTCAGGAAACTGAAAGTCTGTCCCCATAAACACCAGCCCCCCGCCCCGCTCCCTCCCCCCCCCCCCCCCCCCCGGCCCCTGGCGTCCACCACGGCAGTTTCGGTCTTTACGATCTGGGCTACTCTGAGCGTACGACTCTTTGCTGTCGTCTGGAACCAAGGAGGACAGTTTAAAGAAGCCAAGATTTGTGCTGGCCCGTGTGTCACAGCTGTTCCTTCGATGTCCCCCCGCCAGCGGCTCCGGGGCCCTCTGGCACGCCTCCAATGACGGGGTGCTCACTATGTCCTGGAGAGGCCCGCTGCTGAGACTCTCAGGGGGAAGGACGCTCTGGGGCTCAGGCCAGTGAGCTCCTGGCCCCGCTGTTCCTGATCCGGCGAGAGAGTTCGCTGAGCACCTACTGCAGGCCAGGCCCGGTGTTGGGGGCTGGCAGACCGGGGCTGGAGGCAGCGGCTGCCCTCGTGGGGGCGGGTGGCATCCCGCGTGAGTGCGCAGCTGCTGGGCCGTGACCCGCTCGCGGCGGGCACCCTCCCGGGGCTCACTTCTCAGGAGGTTGCTCTGTGCTGAGCCGGAGGGGCTGCGTCACTTCGGGGCCTCCGAGAGGCACATGCGGGGAGGAATTCGACGCGTGGGAGGTGGTCTGGGGGGTATCGCTGCTGAAGGGGACGTAGCAGGTGTGGGTTGGGAGCACCTGAACATGGGGGGTGGTGCAGGGTGACCCCAGGAGACGGAAGGAGGACAGGGTGGGCGGAGCCTCCGTGCAGAGCAGTTCGGACAAAGTCCCGGCAGCACGACGGGGGTTTGAGCGAAGCCTGCCAGCAGGGGAGATGCACGTGACAGGACTGGCTCTGGGGCCCCCGAGGGTGTCACCCAGCTCCAGGCCAGTGCGTCATGGGCACCAGCACCTCAGGGGGACCAGAGGGAGGGACCCGGGGCCACCCTCGGCAAGAGCGGGAACGAAGGACCGAGGTTCTCCACGTCACAGGAGAAGGATGGGGCTCAGGAGGGAGCGCCCCCACTGCAGCCGGGACAGGGACACGGGAGCTGCGACCTGGCCCCTGGGCCGTGCAAGGCCACGCGCGTGCACAGCTCCGAGCACTGGGCTGACCGGTGGACAGTGAGAGTCAGCACCCAGCCCCGGGGGTTGTGACTGGGCCCCTGGGCCCCCAGGCTGCGCGTTCAATAAGAAAGTGCCCCACTAAAGCGACACAGAGAGAACTGGCCCCAGGCAGACGTGGCCCAGATGCCCACGCGGCGGAGCGGGGGCTCCAGAAGGCTGCCCGATCCCAGGTTCTCAGGTCAACCCCACCGGCCGGGCTCGTGACCACGAGCTCGGCAGGGGTGGCCTGATGGGGGAGGGGTGAGTGATACTTGGGGGCCCTCCTTCAGTCCTCAGCCCCTCTCTTCGTCTCCACCGGCCTCTTCTCGTCAGTGGGGCCGGGCATCCTGACTCAGGGCAGGACCTGCGCAGAGGCTGATGGGGAAGCCGGGGGCCCGCTCTGTCTGGGTTGGCTGCCTGGCCACCCGCAGCTCCACGAGGGAGGGGGGCAGAGGGCGTGCAGACCCCGCTCCGTGCAGCGTGGGAGAGCTTGTCTTGTTAGCTCACGGTGGGGCACGGGGGCCGGGCGCCTTGGGCCGGGGAGGGCAGAGTCTGGGGCAGCCCCGGCGGGAGTGCTGGCCCGCAGGGCCCCTCGGGTGAGTCCAGGGGGGCAGCGCCACTCTTCTCGGGCCCCCTCCCGAAGCAGTCACAGAAATGAGCAGTAAAAGCTTTTTTGTTACCTTTCCAGCCCAGACAAAATCAATAAGTTCTGGAAACGTGAGAACAGCTGACCTTTGAATTTCTAGCAAACCTTCAAAGCATAAGTTGGTTTGGGCCCCGGTTCAGAGCTGGGGGCCAGTCTGGAGGTGCTGGGAAGGCCCCGGCTCCAGGGTGCAGCTGAGGCAGGGAAATGAGGGGCAGGGATTCCAGAAGGTGCGTAGACGGGCCCGTGAGCGGACTTACCTCTCCAGGGCGCGGATACGCCTCTGCTCCTCCTTCCCTGCCGGAAGGTCTCTGGCAGCTGCAGACACGCAGCATCACAGGCTTTACGGATGGGGAAACTGAGGCCCAGGGAAGAGGAGGGGCTGGGGCCTGACTCCCAGCACCCTCTGCTTTGTCCGCCCAGACCCTGCCCCGGCTTCCTGCCTTGGCTGTCCCCGCTGGAATGTGGGTCACTGTGGACCCGGTGGCATTGACTTGTGCCGGGGGACCCAGTTCAGCAATTGATTGATTTCCCACAATGCTCCAGGTCATGCTAGCCACCGGGGAGGACGCTGGAGCCAGCCGTGGTCTCTGAGAGCTCAGCATCTTGGGGGGGGGGGGGGCACGTAAACACAGACACAACAGAGCACAGAGCAGGGCTCTGGGGGGGTGACAGGGGGACCTGATGGGGCAGCCCAGCCAGGGAGCCGTCCATCTACGGGGCTTGAACTCATGACCCACTCTCAGAGTGGCTTGCCCACTCTGGGGCTTGAACTCATGACCCTGAGATCAAGAGTCACATGCTCAACCCACCGAGGCAGGCAGGCGCCCCTGGAGACTGGTTCTACTTGGGGGCTCTGCCGAGGCTTACTAGAAAAGGCAACATTTGGCCTGAATTTTGGAAAACGTGGGCGCTGTCTCTGGAATACACGGAAGGTGAGGGGCCCGCAGAGGAAATGGCTCAGAAGAGCCCTAAGTGTGACCCACCTGCTCTGGGACCCAGCAGCCCACGCAGGGAGCCTGGACCTCCATCCCTGGGTCCTGGGGGGACTCGGTGTGCACCTTGCTGGTAGCTGTGCAGGCGGAGGGTCCAGACCAGGATGGGGAGGGAGGAGGCTGGAGTGGGGGCCCCGTGGGACACCAGCACGGTCCTGTGACGTCCGTGGTGTCGACGCGGGACCCACTGGACAAGAGTGAGGGGATCGGATGTGCGTTCCAGGTGGACCAGAAGCTTCCGGTCGGGTGGACGGAGAGGGCAGGGCTGGGGGCAGGGTGGCGGCCGGGAGGGCCCGCAGAAGAGGTGGGCGGGGCTGCATTTGGGGCGGGTTCGCTCCATACCGCCCCACGCGCTTGAGGTAAGGTCAGGTGCCGGCTCTGTGTCCCCACCAGGCCTAGCCCTGCCCCTCCTGGCTGGTGGCCCTTTAGGTGTGACTCAGCAGGAGGAGCAGACTGCCAGGCCGGGGCCCCGCCCACCACTCCTGGCACGAGTGTGTGGTGGCCTTAGGCTGGGCTCCCCCACGGCAGGCCAGGAGGTGAGGGCTCAGTGAGCACCCCCTGGAAGGGTGGGTGGAGGAGGGGTGAGGAGGGAGGAAGGACAGGGCTTCTGGGTCTCCCAGGGAAGGGCCACTGGGGAGCCTGGAGAACACGCCTGCCAGCACCCCAGCCAGAGGCCACATGGAGCACCGTGGGGGACACGTGGGTGGGGGGGGGGCCACGCCGGGGGGGGGGGCACACCAGAGGCGGGGGATGTGCCATGGGGGACACAGGGCCGGGAGCCCTGAAGGGAGGGAAACTGCGCACGGTGGAGGCTCTCAGCACGTCGTGTAGACAACAGAGGTTTGGGGCCCGGGTTGGGTGCCTGGGGAGGGTCTGGGCTGCTGTCCAGGGCCCTGCTGGGCCTGTCGTGTGGCCGGAGAGCGGGGGCGGCTGCACTGGGTACAGTCCCCACCTTCGAGTAGTGAGAGAGGCAGGTCTGGCCTCCGAGGGCGCAGCGGGGCTGGTCTGGGAGGACGTCGCTGGCCTGACTCCTGTCTCCAGGAGAGCAGCAGATGTGATACCACCTGAGAACTGTCCCACGGACAGTGTCCCCGCCGCCCGTGGGGCCAGACACGCCCGAGGCTCTGCAGAGGGAAAGACGTGGGCTGCCAGGCCGCAGGGGATACGGGTGGGGCAATGCGGTGGGACCCCGCGGGCCCGTCCACCCTGCCCGGGTCTCCCGCAGCAGGGTGAACGCTGTCCCCCAGATTTGTACCCACCTGGGACTTCAGAGGGTGGCCTTATTTGGAAACCGGGTCTTTGCAGATGTGACTCACCAGGATGAGGACATGCTGTGGCGGGGAGGGCCCTAATCCAGTGACGGTGTCTGTAAGAGGAGGGACACAGACAGACACGGGGTGGGGGGCACGTGACCACAGAGGACAGACGAGGGATGTGGCCCAGAGCCCAGGAGCGCCTGCAGCCGCGGGAGCTGGAAGAGGCGGCAAGGACCCTCCCGGCGGCCTCTGGAGGGAGCCGGGTCCTGGGGACACCTTGATTTCAGACTTCCGGCCTTGGGACTCTGAGAGACTCAGGTCCCTCCCCTCCCGCCTTCTCCTGTGACCGGGACCAGATCCCCACACTTGCACTCTGGGGTGTGCCCACCAGCACCCCTTGCCCTCAGCACCACCCCAGGGTTCTCCCTGCTTCCAGGCCCTGCCGCCACCCTCCTGGGGAGTTCAGATCTGATCCCAGCTCACGGCTTGTCCCCACCTCCCCACCCATTGGCCTTCCCTGCCTTTCCAGCCCTCTCCCTCTGCCTGTTCTGGAAATCTCCCCTAGACCGATGACTCTGGGTGAGTTCAGGTCACGGGGCCCTCGTGGCTGCATCTCCAACCTTCTCTGGAAGGTTCCTGGTCAAAGATGATGCAACACTCCCCATGTTCCTCCTCCCCGCCTCCCCCGCTGCCCCTGCACACGGCGCTGTCTACGCCTGTGGCCACACGTGAAGCCCTGCCGGAGCCCCTCCCCTCCCAGGAGGACCTCCGTCCCCCCCCCCCCACCAGTCCCCGTCGCCACCCTAGAGTCTTGACCTTCCCGCTTATGTTTTCCGAGAAAGAAGCCTCAGCCTGACTTCCCGCCCCACCTGGACCAGGGTGCGCTGTCTCCCTCTCTGCTGTGCCAGCCCCTGGGGAGCCGTCACCCCCATGTGCCCACCGGGCTCCCCCTGAAGACGGCGGATGCGGGTGCAAGCCAGCTCCGGGGCGCCGGGCCCTGGTTGCCACTCACCGCCCAGGAGCGGGAACAGACGCAGCGGCCCCGCCCCTGCCCGGCGGCCAGCCGCTGCCGGCTTTGCCGTCCTGCGTCTTCTGGTAGCAAATGTCCTCGAAGGGGGTGTCCGAGCCTGCTGTCCCCTTCATGTCCCTCAAGCTCTCCTCCATGTGCCACGCCGAACATCGCTTCCGGTCCCCCAGTTGGCTTGCCCCCCTCCCCCTCCCCCGCCCGGCCTCTGGACCCCCCCCCCCCCCCCCCCGCCACTTGCCGGCTCCTCCTGCTGGTGGGGGCCCTGCTCCCCTGAGCCTCTCACTGCACCGAGGGCCCTGCACCTCTCCCCTTGAACCACCTCCGGACGCCCGTCCCCTGCCTTTTGGGGCATCTCCCGCACCCCCGCAGGTTAGGTCCCAAACCTTCCCCTCGGTTCCCGCAGACAACTCTGTCCCCCCGCCACCTGCACGTGGTGTCCCCTGCCCCTGCACGTGGCGTCCCTGCCCCCAATCGTGGTGTCCCCTGTCCCCGCACGTGGCGTCCCCGCCCCCACACGTGGCGTCCCCGCCCCCACACGTGGCATCCCCTGCCCCTACACGTAGCGTTCCCACCCCCGCACGTGGCGTCCCCGCCCCACACGTGGCGTCCCTGCCCCCGCTCATGGCGTCCCCTGCCCCCACACGTGGCATCCCCTGCCCCTACACGTAGCGTTCCCACCCCTGCACGTGGCGTCCCCGTCCCCGCACGTGGCATCCTTGCCCCCGCTCATGGCGTCCCCTGTCCCCACAAATGGCATCCCCGCCCCCGGACATGGTGTCCCCGCCCCCGCACGCAAAGCCTTAGCGTCTTCTTCGCCCGTTTTCTCCACCGCCAGCCCTGGTTCTGACAGTGACTGGAGGGGACAGTGGAGGGTTTGCCAATGGGTCCGGGTGGGGTTGGGAGCAGCGGGGACACGGAGTGCCCCCGCAGGAGTGCCGGCAGGTGGGGGACCCTGTCGGGAAGAGGGGGCCGGCAGGTGCAGGAGCTGTCAGCCAGGGGCTGCAGCCTGGGGGGCCCCCCAGGTGCTTCGTGTCGGGACTCAGCCGAAGGAGACACGGGGGTCCCTCAGCGGCACCACAGCTCAGCGGCCACACAAATCTGCTGACCGGCTGACCCTTGTGGGGTCAGCTCCCCGAGGCCGGGAGACAGGATGGGCTTGCTCATGTCACCTGGGGAGGGGTCCCAGACCCTGACTCCAAAGCCGGGGGACTCCCCGCCACCTGTAAAGTGCCTGTCCGAGAACGGAGTGGACCCCAATTACAGGGGCAGAAGAGCGAAGCCCCAGCCCCATCAATTGACCTCTCCCCCCTCCCCAATGGGTGTGAGGCGGCTCAGCCCCCACCGCAGCAGAGCCCCTGGCCGGTCTGGACCTCGGAGCCTCAGAACAAGCCTCTCTGAGCAGCCCCGCGCTGCTTCCGGGCCGGCGGGGTGGGGGACGGCTCTTCCTCGGACGTCCTGCCCCTGCGGCGTGCCCAGGGGACGAGATGTGACAGGTGCAGGCGGACGCCAGATCAGAGGGGGCCTGAATGCACGTGCGCGTCTGTCCAGGGTGCTCGGGTGCGACACGCGTGCGTGCCGGTGTGCCGTGGGGCGTGCCCGTGGACGCCAGTGCGCGTTCCGACGCGGACGTGCGGATAGAGCGCGTCGTCAGGCGCCGTGTCCAGAGACGAGACGCAGGCTGCGTTGTGAGTTTCTCTTTTCTGGAAAAGACTAAAACTAAGGGCGCTTTGCTCTGGCAGACCGCAGAGTGCTTGCCTCGGCAAAACGGCGCCCGCGTTGCTGCGGGGACCTCGTTACCTTCCCCGGCCCGGCCAGACGGCCAGACGCACCCCCTCTGCCGGCCCGTCCTGAGTTCCGGACACGGGGCGTCCACGGGCCCGGGTCGGGGTCCCCAGTCCTGCCTCCCGGCTCCTTCCCTCTCCCTGCTCTCCCTCTTCGGCTCCTGCGTATTGAAACTCGGGGGGCGCAGCTGGGCCTTTCGGGAGGTGAAAAGACCCAGAGGAACGTGGTCCCTCAGTCCCTCACCCTTCACAGCAGTAAAAGTCGGTCCAAATTAGGGTCGCGCAGCCGTGTCGGGAGAGGATGCAGGCCGGGGGTGTGCACCGGGTTCTAATCTCACACCGAGGCATCTGAGGCTGCGTTTGGGGTCCGTGGGGGAGATGAGCACGGTCGACCAGTGACGTCTGCCGCGGGCAGGCGTAGGACGTGGCGGCACGGCTGAGCCGGGCGTCGTGGGCTTGGCCACGAGGGACCGGGGCTGCTCGGTGGCGGAGACATCCCAGAGTCTCCACTGTTACCGGGGCCTCCCTGCCGCCCCCTGTGCCCGCAGTGTCGGCGTAGAGCTCACTCCGCCCGCAAAGCCGTCCCTCGAACTGGTGGCCGCCGCCTCCCCCACCCCGTGCCCGCCAGGTGCCGCCACCCCGGACTCCCTCTGCACCGTGTGCGCCCCACACCCTGCTGGCCGGGGCCCTGCGGGCACATCGAGGAGTCTGGCACCAAACAGGGGCTGAGCTGGCAGACAGATCCCCGCGAGCAAGGCAGGAGCGCCCCGGGCTGGACTCAGCCTGGAAAGGGGGGAGGGGCCGCTACCGCCCCCACCAAGCCGCACGGAGGAGGACCGTTGGCTTCCCAGGGACGGAGGGGGCGCTTGGCTTGCCTCCAGATCCACACAACTTCCTTTCGCCCCACATCAGCCTTTCCAGGGTTGTCACCGTGTCCGTTTCGTGCAACCGTGCCTGGCAGAGCGGAGCTGTGCCCCCTGCCCGGGCGCCCCCTCTGGGTTCAACACACAGCACGCTGCGCGTCTCCAAGTCCGGGGGACACATCTGCGCGACGCTGCCCCCAAAGTAGCCACTGTGGTGCAGACCTGGTCGCCCAGCCACCCCGACCGGGCAGGGCGGAGAGGTGCTCCAGGGACAGCCGCTGTTAGCCGCGTGGGGAGCACTGGGGCACCATCTCCTCCGGGCCGTGCGAAAGGGGACCTATGGCAGACCCGGGTAGTTCGCTCGCTGGGGGTGGGTGCCCGGATGGAGAGGAGCCGGCTTTTGCCTCCCACGGCCGGCCCCGCATCTAAAATATGCCTGGGAAGGCGGGACCAGGTCGTCACAAATTACTGGAGTATTTCCAGCCATTAAAAAAAAACAATGTCCGACCAAGCAGATTACAGGGGAAGAATGTTAACAGGGATGAAAAGAGGCATCGTGATTGTAAACCACTTTATAACGTTTCAGGGGCCACTTCAGCAAGAAAACATTACGGTCCCAAAGTGTATGTGCCTAATAACAAAGCTTAAAAAGAAACACAGCAACAGCCGATAGAAGTAATTGAAGGAACAAAAGAGCCACAACACGATCTGAGACTTCAACACCCTTCTGTCCATAATTGATGGAACAGGTACACAGAGCATCCGCGGAGACACAGAAGCCTTGAACAGCCCCAGCAACCAGGCTGACCCGGCTGACGTTACAGACTCTCCTGGCGACAACAGCAGAATGTGAATTCTTCTCGAGTGTCGGAGAACAAGGACGGTGATAGTCCGGATTCTGGATCATTAATCAAGTGTCAATACTTCAAAATTATACAAAGTATGTTCTCTGACCACAGTGGAATGAAATCAAACAGAAAAATATCTGAAACATTCCCAAGTGTCTGGAAGCCAAATAATACATTTCTAAATCACCCATGGGTTGAGGGAAAAAATTAGGGAGGGAAATTAGAAGGTATTTTTAACAGAATGAAAATAAAACACACCATTTTAAAACTTGTGGAATATTGCTAAAGCAGTGATTAGAGGGAAATTTGAATTTTTAAAAAATTCTTATTTATTTTTTAAGGAGAGAGAGAGAGAGAGAGAGAGAAAGTGTGAGCGGGGGAGGGGCAGAGAGAGAGGGAGACACAGAATCCAAAGCAGAATCCAGGCTCCGAGCTGTCAGCACAGAACCTGATGTGGGGCTTGAACTCACAAACTGGGAGATCATGACCCGAGCCAAAGTTGGATGCTTAACTGGCTGAGCCACCCAGGCGCCCCTAGAGGGAAATTTATACATTCATGTCTAGATAAGAAAAGAGGGACACTCTCCAGCCAGCGATCTCAGATCTTGCCTTTAACAACTAGGAAAAGAAGATTAAACCCAGACTGGGCAGGAGAAAGTAGCGAAGAGTAGAGCAGAAATCAACAAAATAGAAAACGGAAGAACAGCAGAGAAAACCAATGAAACCAAGACTTGTTTGTTGGGAAGATTGATAACATCGATAAGCCTCCAGGAGATTTATACAGAGAAAAATTGAGAAACAGATTGCCAATAATAAATGACATGGGTGAGTCCCTATGAATTCTGTAGACATTGAGAGAATAAGGGAATTTTATGAAGATGTTACTTTTGACGTGTACATGAAATGGACAAATCCATTAAAAGATACAAACTACCAAAGTTCAGGCCAGAGGAAATGGAGAGCCTGGGTAGTTCTATTCCTGTTAAAGGAGTTGGCTTTGTAGTCAAACACCTTCTCACACACAAAAAAACCACAGGCCTGGATGGCTTCGCTAATATTTGAATCGCACCAAGCGTTTCAATAAAAAACAAAAACAAGAACAAAAACAATTCTACACAAACTCGTCAAGGAATAAAAGAAGAATAACACTTCTCAATTAATCCTTTGAGGCCAGTATTACCCTGATACCAAAATCAGACAAAACCAGTCCAAGGAAATGTCTCTCATTAACATCAATGCAAACTTGTTCTACCAACATTTTAGCAAAATGAGTCCCGTGATCTAGAAATGGAATAATGCATCATGACCCCGTGGGTTTTATTTCAGGAATACGAGGTTGGTTCAACACACACACAAAATCAACCAACATAAATCACTCTATTAACAGGCTATAAAAGGAAACACATGATCATCTTAATAGATGCAGGAAAGGCATTTGACAAAATCCAACATCGTTGCTGATTTCAAACAAAAAAAGCTCTCGGGGCACCTGGGGGCTCAGTCACTTGAGCATCTGACTTCAGCTCAGGTCATGATCTCTCAGTCTGTGGCTTCGGAGCCTGGAACCTGCTTCGGATTCTTTCTGCCCCTCCTCCACTCATTCTCTCTCTCTCTCTCTCTCTCTCTCTCCTTCTCAAAAATAAATAAATGTTAAAAAAAATTGTTTTAACACCTCTCAGTAATTAGGGATTGGGGGATTTCCACAACCCAGGGAAGAGCTTTTGTGAAAAGTCCAAGCTAACCTCATGCTCACTGGTGGAGACTGAGTGCTCCCCCCTCCCCCCTCCCCCACCCCGTGAGCAGGAAGAGGGCAGGGTAAACCCTCAGGACTACAATTTTTTTTTTATTTTGTTTTTAACGTTCATTTATTATTGAGAGACAGAGCACGAGCAGGGTAGAGGCAGAGAGAGAGGGGGAGACACAGAATCCGAAGCAGGCTCCAGGCTTTGAGCTGTCGGCACAGAGCCCGATGCGGGGTTCGAACCCATGAACCGTGAGACCATGACCTGAGCCGAAGTCGGACGCTCCACCGACTGAGCCCCCCGCGCGCCCCTCACGACTACAGATTTTTGAAAAGACTGCTGTTTTTACTGCTGCAATTGCCGTTGTGGTTCAGACCAAACAGGCTGGCCACCCCGTGGAGTCCTCTCTCCTCCCGCCCACCTTCTGCGGCCGGCCCCGTGTCCCACTCCTGCTCCAGGCCCGGTGACCTTCCTCAGCTCCCAGACTCCCCAGTTGCCTCCGATGAACAGACTCTCTGGCTCTTCTGTTAAACTGATCCAACATTCCTAGATATTTCAGAGTTGCTTCTGCAACTATGTTGTGCGTTCTTCAAAGGGAGCACAGCAGAGAGAGGCCCGACAATGACCAATCTTGCGGTTCCTTGGGATACTGAACCCACAGACGGACGACCTCTGGCCTCTGAGGCTGTGGTCATGCTCCTGGGCTTTGAGACATGAGCCTTCCCGACGGGGGCTTGGAAGGGCCGCTGAGCAGGGACATGAGGGTGGGAGTGGGGACGGGTCGGGGGGTGGGGGATCGTGGACCACCGACGGTCAGAGTGTGAAGGAGAGTCCCAGCAGGGGCTCAGAGAAGGACACACCTCCCGCTGGGTCGCCTGGGTGGCTCATTCGGGCAAGCGTCCGACTTCGACTCAGGTCATGATCTCACACTTTGTGAGTTCGAGCCCCGCATCAGGTTCTGTGCTGACGGCTCGGAGCCTGGAGCCTGCCTCGGATTCTGTGTCTCCCCCTCTCTGTCCCTGTCCCTTCCCTGATCGTGCTTGTGCTCTCTCTCTCTCTCTCATAAAAAAAAAAATTTAAAAACGTATCTGTGTTCAATAATTTGGAAAATTCTGGGTTAAATCCACTTAAACACCTCTGAGGACCGTGTGGGCTTCTGGAGAGGAGCTGGCGGGCACGGGAGCTTGGAAAGGCCTGTGCAGAACGGCAGGTGCAGCTCGGAGGTAAATGGGCTTTGAAGGGAGGGAAGGGGCCGGGTGCGAGCCCAGGAGGAGAGGTCCTGCCTCCCGCTGGCCAGGGGCCGGTTCCCGCCTCTGCTCCCGGAGCCGGAGGCTGGCTTGATCCCTCGCTCTTGGCAAGGGACTCGGGCGGCGGTTAATTGGATCTGTGAATTTGGTGCGGCTGTTTCCAGAAAGCTTTTAGTCCCCAGGACAGGGTGGAAATTGGATTTCAGGCTCCTGGCTTGGAGATGCTCCCTGATTCCCGACTCTCATCCTGCGCGCGTGCAGGGGGCTCAGACAGCTGCCTGCGTTGGGGGCAGATTAGAAATCACGCGTCCATTTACTACCTGGCTCGGCCGGATGGATGCCAGGGGCTCCAGTGGCCCAGGGCCTCTCGTCTCTAGACGAGTCTGTTTTGCTCACGTGAGCCGTGGGGCTCTGGGTTGACCAGAGCCTAGCGGTCCTCAGAGAATTTTCCCTGATAAGGCCACTAGGCCTGGGCCGTGCACATAGGTCCTTGGGACCCCATGGGAAGGACCTCTGGGGACTGAGTGCGCTGCCAGATGAACCCCTGGGAGGAATGATGGATGGTTTCACGGGTTTCCCAAACGTTTGTCTTCATAAGAACACGTAACAGTCCCTGGGTCGTCAGTCTTGGAAAAGAAGCTTTAAATGTGCCAGCCAGCGTGCCAGCCAGAGCTTTGGAGGCTGTTCTTGTCTGTTCTCTTCTCTCCCGCTCCAAGCTGAGAAGCCACCTCCTTCAAGAAGCCCTCAGTGATTTCTCTCTCTTCGCCAACCCGTCACCCCCCGGGCCACGCGCTGACTCAGATGCAGGCCGTCCAGGGATGCCTTTCTCTTCTCCGGGGTGAGTCTCCCGAGGGCCAGTGAGCCCCGCGCAGACCTCCTCTCTATCTCTCTGGAGACCCTCCCTGAGCGGAGATGGCAGAGAGAGGGGTGTCCAGGGAAACCAGGGGCTCGAACGAATGGAGAGAGGAGAGGCGAACCGGACTCCCCCACTTGCCTGGAGGCCAGGCTTGCGTGGGCTCCCCTGCTTGCATGAGAAGCTTCCAGCAGGGACAGAGAGAAAACGGGGGCCCGGGGGGGAGGACGTTTGGCCAGGGCCGTCGTGCAGCGGCAGCGGGATGAGCGCCTGCTCCCGAGACCTCCCACACCCTCTGATCTGCTCCCGCTGGGCCAGCCGCTGCCCCGTTCACTGGGCGCCTTGGCACCGACTGCCCGTCACGGCGGCCCCCCTTCCAGGGCCAAGCTTGGAGTGAGCGGTGACACGGCTCGGGGGCAGGGCCGCGGTGGGGACCAGACCCCAAGAGCTGCATGGGGGAGGGCGCTCACCCCCACCCCCGACTCGCTCAGAGGCGGCCGTTCACACACTCGCGGACAGTGCAGGGCTCTGTGCGCGACCTGAATTAGTTTCCTTTGTGAGCGGAGCTTCAAATCATCGCGTCTGGGGATGAGTCCCTGTCCCGCCCGAGCCTCAGGCCGCCCCTCACAGGGTCACAGCGCGCGTGAAGGGTCAGAAACCCTAGCGGGCCGGGCACATGAAAGACGGGTACCAGCTGCTAAGCGCCTACTGTGCACCCGGTGCTCGGGCGGGAGCCAGGCGGGTCCCAGGGGCCGCAGGGGACCACGCCTGGTTGCTGGCCGCAAAGATTCAGCTGCGAGGGGACGGGAGCTCAGATGCGGGCGGGACGGCGGGCACGGCCACTGCGTTCGCCCCCTTCACGCCGACAAGAAGAGGGCCCACGGAGGCAGGGACGGCAGAGCGTGAGCGCATTCAGCCGTTCGTCCGGGAGGCGCCGAGGGGTCCGGGAGGTCGTGCCGGTGACAGCGGAGCAGTGCCCGGCGATGCCACGAGAGGGGCCACTCGTGGAAACAATACACACACGGCCAAGGTCAGAAGACTTGGTGGCTGGCCACAGGTGACTTCTGTCCCCCACCTCCAGGAGGGCGCGGGGCCTTGCAGCGGGAGGAATGCTTCCCGGGAGGGAGGAAGCTGCTTGTGGGGCTGTTCCTCCTGGGGGACAACCCGTGGGCTGAGGAGACCGGCCCCACCGGGGCTTCCCGGGCCGGCAACAGCGGCAGACAGCAGAGGCGGGAGCTACTCTCACAGGGAAAGGCCAGGGCTTCAGGACGGCGGGGGAGGGGCGCAAGGAGGAGGGAACTGGCCCAGAGCCGCTGACCCCGCGGGACGGCGGCAGAGCACCGAGAGCCCGCGGGCAGCCGGAGATCTACTTACCCTGGTGACCCCCAGACCCTCAGTTCAGCCTGCCTGCGGGCACTTCTGGGGGGTGGTCTGTCTGCAGGGGGATGAAGAGGAGGGACAGTGGCAGGATGAAGGCCGTGAGCGGGTGCCAGCGGCCAGAGGGAACAGGCCGTTAGCCACCCCCAGCCCCACCACAGTCCTCAGAAACAGGGGCGCTCCGGCGGGGCCCCCAGTGCCGGGCTGGGAGCTGGAGGCAGGACGTGGATGCTGGACGGCCGGGGGGCCTCCCAGGCCAGGCTTACGCTGAGCTGGGTCAGCCCTGCCCCTGCCCTGCTTGTAATTTATTACATGTTTATATTTCATGTATTATGTGTTATGGTAAATATGCTCTTGACATAGGAGAGAATATCCTAAAATGACAAGTTGCCTTCATTCTTTGGCTTCTAAGAAACGAAACCACTCTCATGGGCCCGGCGGCCACCCCAGCCTTTGAGCCCGCCTTCCTTCGCGAGTCAGAGCCTGGGGGCGGAGGGGCCGGAGGCAGGTCGCGGGAGAGGAGAGCCGGTCTCGTACGAGTGGAGAGGCCGCCTGGCCCGGGACCCTCACCCACAACCTCGGCTCATCTGCTGGCGTCTGAGGGGGCTCGTCTCCAGGAGACGAGCCGATGAAAACCACGGATAGGAATCAAAGATGCACGCCTCCCCACACTGCACGAACGGTGGAAAATACATCACTCTGTGTCTGCTTCACACGTGACTTTGTTTCTCCTCACAGGGGCCCCACGGACAGCCTCCATCGTCACTGCGATCTTCGTGGGGCGAGGAAGTCGAGGCCAGCGGGGCCCAGAGAGGTCGAGTCACCTGCCCAGAGACCCCAGCGAAAATGGCCGACTGAGGATGCGACCCTAAGACTCTCTCACCCCACACCCCGCGCTCAGCGTCTGAATTCTGATGTAGCTCGAGCAAGAGGGGGGTTGTCCGGCACGGCACTCCCGCCCGCCTGGACGGAGACCCCGCGCAGCCCGGCCCCCCGAGGTCCTGGCTGGACAACGCGGCGAGCCAGACTTGGCAGAGAAGACACAGAATGCCTTGCTCAGTTTCAGCTTCGGGGGAACAGCGACTGCGTCTGTGTCCCGTGCGGCACCGGGACGTACTTGCTGGTGAAGGAAAGAGGCATTCGTTGCTGCTTTGGCACTTGAACCGACGTCCCTTGTCTTCATCAGGCAACCCCGGCAAGGGTGATGGGGGGGGGTGACACTCGCAGGGGGTCCCGGAGCCCCAGGGAAGCCGCCCCCCCATGAGCTGAGCCTGCTGGCACTTCTCGGAGGCGCACCTGCGGCTGCTTTGTGCTTTACATAAAACACGGGGCCCCACCGGGGAGCTTAGGGATGGAAAACAGCAGCCGGGGGGGGGGGGCCTCCAGCTCCCGATCCCACAAAACGGACGCCCACGGGCAGGAGGAGAATAATAGCGACTCCCCTCGCACCCCTCCCAGGCGCTCAGGCAGCACCCCTGTGCCGGCTCCGGGATCTGGGGGCGGCCAGGCTGGGGGCCCTCGCCTCCCCCTCCCTCCTGGAGACCCGCGCGCTGTAGCCGCTGTGCAAACCCTACTCCGTCTTCCTCGTGACTTGTCGTCTTTCTGGCAAAAAGAAGGACTATGTCGTGAGCACCAACTGTGTGCGCAGAACGTGACCAACGAAGCTTCCCGTAATGCCCGCGACGACTCCCCCGGGAGGCATCACCCCAAAGCCTGGCAACCCAGTTTTCCATCCTTCCGGTTGTTTCTTTAAAGTAATCCATTCGGTGGCAGGACCTGTCCTGAGATGATGTGCAACCCCCTGTTGTCTCTGCTTCTTCACTTAATGTGTCCTGTTGTGGGGCGCTGTGCATCTGACCACGCGGGCGTCGTGCACGAATATGCTCTGTGGGGGCCTCTGAAGCGCGCCCCTCCCCTGCACGGGAAGGCGGAGCCTGCTGGGGAGGCGGAGCCTGCACGGGACAGAGACCCCCGCGGCCCCAACCCAGGATCCGGCCAGCTGCAGCCCCAGACCCCACCCATCCGAGCGATGCTGGGGACCAGGGGGCCGGGAGGGCCTGGTCTGGTGGGGCCAGTGACAGCACGGGGCAGGGGGCAGGGGCAGATTCCCGGGACCAGGCTGGGGGGGGGTCTCCTCCCAGCCCCCCCACTCCCCCTGAGACCGGGTTCAAGTGTGGATGCTCAGGGCTCCTTCTGGGATGAGGATGGCCATGATTGTGACAAAAACAACAGAAAGGGCAGCCCCCCAGCTGAGGATCTCCTGGATGCCAGAACTTTCTACAGGCTACCAAGGCCCACAGGAGACTTCACCGTCCTGGGCACTGAGTTCCAGGCCCACGTCCCTCGTCGGAGGGTGGTTCTGGGGGTGTCATAGCATGCTTTCCTGGCCCACCCACTCGGGGGGGGCCGATGTCAGTGGCTGAGGTGCAGAGGAAGTAAACAGCGGGAGCCCCAGGGACAGCGTGGCCCCCGTGCTCAGAAGGGCGCCCATACGGGGCTCCGTGCTCTGAAACTCCTATCTGATCTTTGACTTTGCAGTTTGTGTGTGAAGTCCGAGGGGCCAGAGGAGCACGCCCGGGGCTCAGCTCACGGGGTCCTGCCTCCCACGCCCTCCAGACCCGGACTGGACTCACAGGGGCGGGTTCTGGGCCGCTCACCCCTCTGCCCCGTCCCGTGACCCTAGCAGGGCCCAGGGGGACGGGCCGTGCGGAGGCGAGGGTGGGACCCCCGGGGTGGGAGCCACATGGAAAAGCAGATAGGAAACTCACGACAGAACAAGACAGAGAAAGGTTTCCTCCTGCCGGCTGAGCGAGGAGCACCGCTCAGGGGGACCTGTGCGGCCACATCCACCCCCCACGGCCCTCCTGGCTTCCAGGCAAGAGTCCTTGAAGGAGACCCCGTCTCAGGCCCACTCCCAGGAACCCCAGCCTAAGACAGCTCCCAGCCACCGCCCGCCAGGCGCGTCTCCTTCGGGGCCTCCCCTGAGGCGTGGTGGCACCCCTCACCCCGTTCCTACCTGCCCCTCCCCTCCGCCAGCCGACTCCAGGCCCTCCCCCAGTGTCCACGACACCTCCTCCAGGAACTTCTAGAACCTCTCCTGGTCTGGCCCGCACCCCACACCTTCCTGGTGGCACTGACCTGGCATCCGGGATGTGGCCTCCCTTTCCTCTCTCCTGAGAACCACACTCCCCAGTGCACGGGCTGAGCTGTGTCGCCCCAGATGCATATGCCGAGGTCCTCCCCCAGCGCCTCAGAGTGTGGCTGTGTGCATACAGGGCCTTTAAAGATGTGACTAGGGTAAAATGAGGTCCTGGGGTGGCCCTGATCCACAGGAAGAGGGAGTCAGGACACAGACGCATGCAGGGACAACCGCGTGAAGACAGGGGGAGAAGACGGCGTCTACCCGCCACGGAGGGAGGCCTCGGGGACACCGACCTGCCCACGCCTGGGTCCCGGCCCTCCAGCCTCCAGAAGCCGAGGACCTATGTGTCTGTTGTTGACGCCACTGGTCTGGCACTTTCTCGTGGCGGCCCAGCCGACCAGCGCAGGTGGGCAGGTGGCTTATCCTCCCCAGGCCTCAGGGAGACCCCACCCTGGGATCCCCCAGGGACCCCCTGTGGCCACAGAGGCTGGCGTTGGCACACACGTGCAATCCTCCTGTTCGAACCTTCCGCCGGCCGCCCTCAGGACCGGGTTGGCCAATGGAATGTGGCGGCAGGGACCTCCCGGGGCTCCCAAGCTCAGAAGCCACGCGGCCTCCACCAGCTGTCTTGGGACACTCCCTCCGGGAACCCAGGCACGATCCAAGAAGAGCCCGAGCCACGCCGAGAAGCCACGTGGAGGCTCCGTGGCCAGCAGCCTCCGCCCAACCCCCAGCCAACTGCCAGCATCAGCCGTGGCCATGTGAGTAGCCCACGCGGACATCCAGCCCAGTCGAGCCTTCAGATGACAGCAGCCCAGCCAACAGCCTATTGTAACCGCGCGTGAGGCCCAAGCGAGAACCTCCCAGCTGAGCCCCATCAAACCACAGAACCATGGAACATGGTGATAAACTGTCTTAAGCCACTAAGTCTTGGCAGGGGTCGTTACAACAGCAGTCAATGACCGAGATACCCCTAAGTGGTCCTGGCTCTGCCCCTGGGGTCACACCGAGCCCTGTGCCCTGTGACAACCCTTTAGGAGTCTGCAGACGGCGGCCAGATGCGTGGAGTTCTTTGTCTCGGGGAAACAGCCCTGATTCCTACACGGATCCTGCTTCAGGTCCCCTTTCTAACCCACTCATTGTTAATAAACCCACTCTAATCTGCCATTTATTAACCAAAGGGACCCACAACAAGCCCGAACACGGCCAAGAATAGTGCCACTGGCCCAGGATGCAGCGGAACCATCACCTCCTTCATTCCAGACATTCTGCTCCTATTAATGTGAACAACGATTAAATTATCTTTTAAGTAACCTTACCCAATCATCAGCTCCAATGAAGCTTATGTCGTTTACTGTGGATCCCTCTTAACAGAGGAGGGGCCAAGGCAGTTTCCACTTTTTGCCGGGGGTGGGGGGCAGGGGCACCAGGAGACCTGCTGACCCCTCAGACACATAGGTCACCAACAAAGAACTCCAGGAGCCCAAGGTAAGCAGGTCACTGGATGAACCAGGGCAGAACATTCCCCTGCGCCAGCAGGGAGGCACTAATGAGCGAGTGGGAGGACAAGGGAATTATGATTTAAAAGTCCCACCCCCCAAATAAAACCCAATGCAACCGGGGACAACGCAATTTGTCACACATATGTGATATATTTTTTAAAAACAATTTCACATTTAAAAAAATTCACTGATTTTTCTGTCACCCGCCTCAAAAAACCAGAGGGGGGAGAAATACATATTCCGTCATTTAAAAATTCAGACTACCTTCTCTTCCAGGGGTTGTATCGCCCCCCGCCCCATCCAAATGTGGGTTTTCTGAGAATGTCTCCTTCATTTAACGATTTTTCAACCTGGAGGAATAAATTGTCAGTCACACGCTATTTCGAGAACAAAAGCTTCTAAGAAAGACACCGAGGAAACTCTGAGCACGTCAGCGGCAGCGGGACAAGCCCTCACCCTGCGCGGCGGAGGCACGTGGGAGGCCCCCGCACGCGGCTCCTGGCGCGGAGAGATTACCCCGCTCGTGGGATTGACCCCTCGGCCCCTGCGGACCACGACAGGTCTTTGCAAGTTTGAGAAAAACGAGAAAAGGAGGTTTATCGTGAAGATCTGGGCACCCCGCCCCCTGCGACGGCTTCATTTCCTTTGGGAACCGCAGAACCTCCAGCCACTTAGTGAAACAAAGAAAGGACATATTTTTACGGGGAGAAGCATGTGGGTTTAATCTCAGAGTTTTAAGAGACCGGGGTTCAGAGCGGATTTAAGCGGTTTTAGCACACGCCGCATTCCGCGTGAGAGGTATGAATGTGACCGCACAAGTGGCTTTCCTTGGTGTTCTGATGCATTATATAAGCACATTTATATAAATGTTTTCCTGGGTTGGATAAAGAGTGCTCGTCTATTTAAATTTAATCTGGGTCCTTGAGAATTAATTTCACTGATCTTTTCGTAACCCACGAGATTTGTCCTTGATGCAAATCTCCAACGTGAAGGGAAATGTCGCTAAGCTCATTTGTCTCCGGCACCGGCTGTGGCATCTGGCCCGGAGGAGACCCCGGGAAACGTCAGGCAGGACGGGCAGGCAGGTCCCTCCCACAGATGTTTACTGAGCACTTACTACGTCTGCGCGGCCTGTCGGCAGGACAGCAAAGGGCCAAGCACCTGCCCCCGGGAGCGTCCGTTCCGGTGGGAGACGCTGAGGGCAGACGGGCACACGTGTGTGTGGCCCGGAGGGAATAGCAACCGGCGAGAGTGACAGAGAAAGTCTGGGAACGCGAGGGCAGGGGCGGGACAGCACGCGTGGACCAGCCGGCCCGGGGACAGTGCAAACGTCCTCCGCCTCTCCCGGCCTCTGTTTCCCCACCTGGAAAGGAGATAAGGTGGGGTGTGTGCCCCACACGTGCACGAGGGTGAGTGAGTGCGGGGTCAGAGCACGCTCGGGGGGACACAGCCCAGGGGCCGGGCGCTGAGAACAAAGCGGGGGGCACTCAGGGGCCGAGCTGTGCCCAGGCCGTGTCCCCAGGGCTCCAGCGACCGGAAGCCATGGAAAGGGTCCAGTGGGGGAGTGACAAGGCCGGCAGGATGCCACTCTCCGCACCTGGCATGCACCACCTGTGAGTCAGGGTGATGGGCCCTTGAACCTTGGTGCCGCCCGGTCCTTGACCCTGTCCTAGCCGTCATCTCTTCCATGTTTTGCTTGTGAACATTGACAGGGATTTGGGGGCACCATCGTCTCACGTGACCCCCATGTTGAGGGTCACGAAGCAGAGGCGGGACATCGAAAGGATCCGAACCGATCTGGGGATGGAGGCTCAGAGAGGTTAAGTAACTTTCCCAAGGTCACAGAGCAAGCAAATATGACAACAGAGTATGACCGTGGGTTCTTCTCTGACTGGAGGATCCCTGGGAGGCAGGATGGGTCCCGGTGCCAGCAGTGACCTGGGAGCCGATGGCCCTTGCTGGCGCGGGGCCGGGGGCAAGCGTCTCCTGCTCACAACGCTGACCTTCCCGGTAGCTGCGGGGCTCAGCTGTGTGCCACGGAGCTGGGTGCCCGGCAGGACGCGCCCGCCCTGTCTGCTTCCTCCTGGTCTCCGGCTTGGCCCTGCCCCTCCCAGCTCTGGGACCCAAGCTCGTTGCTTCGGCGGGGGGATGAGGTCATGCTGGCACGTGGCCACAGGGTCATTGTGAGGCTCGTTGAACACGCGAGGGCGTGAGGACCGGGCCCTCCGGGGCAGGATCCACACCCGTTCTCACTGGTCGCCCCGTCTGGCGGGCCATCCTCTCCTCAGCAGGGCCTCCTCCGGCGGGCCTCCCTGATTGTCCCCAGACCCCGAGAGGGTGGGCGCCCGGAAGGGCGTTGCCGAGCTGGGGTACGGCCCTGGCCCCCCGCGGGCCTCCCTGCCTCCCTGCGGAGGGGTCCCGCCCGGCGACGGAGCAGCCCCAAGCTCACGCCCTCCTCCGGCCCCGTCTGCAGAGCAGACCCAGCGCCGTCTATGCCCCGAGAGGCCCGGACCCGGCTCAGGATCCGCGCACGACCGGCCGTGAAGACGGTCAGGCCAGAGCCGAGAGGCCGCGTCGCTCCGAGGCTTTGCCGCAGTCCCGCAAGGCCCCAGCCCCTGGGACACTCTGCTCGTCCGTCTGCGAGACGGGGCTGGCTAGGGGGGCGGGGCGCACGGGGGCGGGGCAGGCTAGGGGGGCGGGGCGCACGTGGGCGGGGCAGGCTAGGGGGCGGAGCGCGCGGGGGCGGGGCTGGCTAGGGGGGCGGGGCGCACGGGGGCGGGGCTGGCTAGGGGGCGGGGCGCGGGGGGCGGGGCTGGCTAGGGGGCGGGGCTGGCTAGAGGGCGAGGCACACGGGGGCGGGGCTGGCTAGGGGGCGGGGCGCACGTGGGCGGGGCAGGCTAGGGGGCGGAGCGCGCGGGGGCGGGGCTGGCTAGGGGGCGGGGCACGCTGGGGCGGGGCTGGCTAGGGGGCGGGGCGCACGGGGGCGGGGCTGGCTACGGGGGCTGGCGGTGTCTGAGGAGCCTTCCCTGGACTGGGCCCCGTGAGCCACCCGAGGCGAGGGCCTCGCAGCGCACTCAGGAAGGCGGGCAGGTGGGTGGCCTCGAGCTTGCAGGATGCCCTCCCTGAGCCGCCCGGGGCCGCCCGCGGGGTCTACCGTGTCGGAGGCCACCTGGAGGATGATCGCGGGGTGGCCAGTGGGGGCCAGAGCCGGTCACTCCAGGCCAGAGGGACAGCATTTCCAGAGGCCCACAGCCCAGCACTCGCGGCCGCGTGGGTGCGGAGGGGCCGGGGCGGGACGCACGGTGGCGGACGGGGGGCCCCCCTGACAAAGCGTCTGAGAATCCTGTTCTGAGACTGACGGGGGTTTTCAAGTCCAGAAGTGGGGCCACCTGAGTTGCTCAGGATTAAAGATCTGTCGGACTTTCCTTGGGTTTGAGTCCAAACCATCGCTGGTGAAGACACTGGGTGGGACAGATGACAGGCTGCCTGCCCACAAAGACCGCGGTCTGCCGAGGTGACCCTCAGGGGCAGTCTCGGGTCAGGTTCAGGGAAAGCGCCCCCCCCCGACCCCCCAGTGGCAGCGGTGATGAGCACTGAGCCCCTACAAGGCACGCACCTGCCTGAGGCTCGGCTCCGTGGACATGCACGCGCTGGGGCTCAGCAGACACCCTCTGCGGTCCTGAGCTCCGTGCCCCCGGGGACACCGGCACTGACCCCACACGCACCCACGTGTGGTGGGACCCAGAGGGCCCGTTTTCGGTGCTCCGTGGTACCCCTGAGGCGTGCTTTCGGCCAGTCCCATTTGGAGGATGGGAGAGCTGAGGCCAGGCGTCCGGCTCTCGTGTTTCCAGGGGACCCCGACCCGCATGTGGGTCGCTGGCGGGGACTCCACACATATTCCCGGCTCAGGAGCGCGCTGCACTGAATCTCGGCTCCCACAGACGCCCCCGCCACGTCCCGTGACAAGAGACTGCAGATGGATCGAGGACCTTGACATGGGGCCGTCACCCCTGCTGATCTGGGGGGGCCCCGAGTGATCACAGGGGCCCTGGGGGAGGATGGTGGGGGTGGAGTCAGAGGGGAGGTACAGATGTGACCAGAGCGGAGGTCAGGGCCGTGCAGAGAGGAGGCCGTGAGCTCGGGAGTGCGGCGCCTCCAGAACCCTGAAAGGCCAGGAACCGCGTCCTTCCTTGGAGCCTCCGGGAGGAGCCCGCCCTGCTGACGTGTGCATTTTAGATTTCCGAGCTCCACGCGGTTAATGATCACATTTCTGTTCTCCGCCACAGGGGGGCGCTGGGAAGCCAGGCGTGGCGAGTTTGGGGTGGGGGGGTAATCACTGATGGCGCTGAGACCCGCCCGAGGACAGCTTGCTGGCCTCCCCCTTGTCCAGGGCACCCGTGGTTTTAACGGAAGAATTTCCTCAAAGCGACAAAAGGGGTTAGAAGCGGAGACCCAGCTCTCCTGGGCCTGGCCCGGCCTGGGGTGGGCACCCCTCCCGTCAGGTCCCCTGCCTGGTCCCCCCTCGGCCCCGCTCGTTCAGCCCCCGACCGTTCAGCACTCCCAGAGGCGCATCCCACGCGGGACGGTGCCCACCACCCGGCCATCCGTCAGCGCTTGGCACGGGGCGGCGGCTCAGACCCCTGCCCTCCGCCCTTTGCGGCCCCACCTCAGCTGGTGTCCTGGGATCATTCAGGCCCTCTCGGTGGCGGGACACAGCCCTGACCCTCTGAGAGACGAAAGGCAGGTCCAGACGAGGGGAGGCTGTCACCCCGGGACAGGGTGACAGCTGGCAGAGAAGTGGGGTGGCTGCTGAGTGGGGTGGGGTCAGCTGCGTTTCCAGGACTCCCTGCGGATTGGCTCATTTGAATCATTTCGGGGGCTCCTGGCATTGGGGCTGGCCCCGGCTGTCTGGTGCTTGGCCCTGGGGCGACGGGGGGCGGGGGGGATGCGCCTCGTGGCCACCAAGCGTGAGAGCAGATGGGAGGGTGTCTGGTGGGTGGATGTGTCGGCTGATCGAGAAAGGGAGCTGATTGGCTTCCGGCTGGGCCCCCACCTGGGTCATTGGAAGAAAATGTTCGTGCCAGGCTCGCCTGGCCTCTCACCGTCTCCCCCCTGCAGCCCTGCAGCCCTGTGCCCCCGAGTCCCATGTGCCCGCTGCACACACGGAACCCACCAGAATGCCGCTGTTTCCCCGCCAGCCCCAGGCTCCGCCCACCCACCCCTGCCCTGACGATGCCGTCCTCTCGGCCTGGACGGTGCAGAGGCATCTTGCTGCCCCCTGCCTGGGCCCCCCACCTTGAGCCGGTCCCGCCCGGGGGACCCCATCTGGTCACCCCCACGGAGGGTTCTGGACATTGTAGCCGGTGCTGCAGAAACGGACCTGGGGCGGGGGGGGGGGGGCAGAGTGGTCTTTGTCCCACAGGCAGCGGGAGGGCCCTCTGGTCGGCAGAGTGGGGGACCGGCGGGGACGGTGGCCTCCAACAGGCTGGGGACAACTGAGCCGGGTTCCCAGGAGCAGTGGGGGCCTCTGGGTGCGGGCATCCTGGCTTCAGTGAGCCCCCCGAGCCGCCAGCACCCACCCCGAGCCTGCTCGTCCCGCACGGAGCCCTGGACTCCCGGGGGCGAGTCTGCAGGGCGGGGGCCATTCTCATCCCCGTTCACTGGGGAGACTTGGGGCACAGCTTCCGTTTCTGCCGTGGCCCAGGGCCCGCATCACGGCCGGTCTGCCTGGCCTCACCCACACAGTCCCTGGCGCCCTCCGTCCGTGCCCCACTCCCAGCGGAACAGCAGGTGACCCCCTGGGCACTGCCCCCCCTCCTGGCGCCGAGCGAGGGGCCCCAGGCAGCCAGTCCCAAGCGAGACGTTACCGGGAGCAGCGCGATGGCGACGTCGGGAGAAGCCCCAGGGCTATTCGTCGGCAGAGGCTCCCGCTTGCCAGCAGATGAAGCCTGGAACCTGTGGCCCAACCCTCACGGGCTCATGTCCGTCAGCTGCGCGGCTGGTCTCTCTGGGGGCAGGCGGGTGAGCCCCTCGCGCCAGCCCCACCCACAGCCCCGTGGACACAGCGGGTCCCGTGGTCCGCGGCGCCCCCGCCCCCGTGTGCCCGGGAAGCTGGGAGGACTGGACGGTGTCCGCTCAGGACTCTGGGCCACAGGTTCTAGCAGCTTCTCTCCAGGCTGGTGGGGGCGGGGCGGCTCAGCAGAGGTTCCGTCCGGCCTGAGCAGTGGGGGCGGGACTGAACCCCGTTTTATTACGCTCGTGCGGGAGCCTCCAGGAGAGTGTGGTGGCGAGACCCCGCAGGAGGACTCCATCACAGGCAGGGAGACCGAGGCAGGGAGGCCAGGCGTCGGGGCAGAGGTGCGATGCCCAGGGGCCCTCAGCAGCATCTGCCAGGACACGGATCGCAGGACCCACTCCTCTCCCCAGAAGACCCTCTCTTATACCTGCCGCTCCCCTGCTTGGCGTCTCTATGCACGGCCGGTCCTTGCCGCCGCTATTTAAGGAGTGACAGGTTGGGGCGCCTGGGTGGGGGCTGAGGCGCTGGGACCCCCCCCCTCCTGGGACCGGAGGGCCTTTATCCGCTCCCGTCCTGCACCGGAGACATTTCCTGGTCCGGCTCTGCTCACGGCCTCTTCCTGGCTCACAGACGGCCAGACCACATCCTCGCTGGGCCCTCACATGGGAGAGAGGGCCACAGGGAGCTCTCTGGGGTCTCTGCATTCGAGGACACGAATCCCATTCGGGGCCGCCTCACGACTTCATCTGACCCTGGTCACCTCCCGCGTCCCCACCTCCTACTGCTTCAGGAGGCCCCCCGGTTCCTAGGCTCGCAGCCCCTCCTCCGTTCTCCCTCCTCTGACCTCCGCTTCGGGCCTCCCCCCGCCCCCTTCAGCCTCCTGCCTCCCTCTAGGGACCCTGTGATCACGTGGGGTCCACCCGGTGAATCCAGGATTATCTTCCCACCTTGGGAATCTTCCCGCCTTCCCACCTTCCTCACCTTCTTCAAGGCTGCAAAGCCCCCTTTAACCGTGTGACGTAACCCACGCACAGAATCCAGGGACTAGTGTGTGGACGTCTTTGGAGCCACTATTCTGACTACCGCCGATGCCGTAAGTCGTTCAGCGAATCCCCCTGATGTTGTTTCCGGCATGGCTCTCACCCAGAGTGCTGACTGAGCAATCGAGGCCCTCGTGGCTAACCCGACGTCCGGCCGGGATAGCTCCCCCCCGGGAAACCCACCGGGGGGAATTTCTGGGTGCAAAGGAATAGAAAACCCTAAGACTTTAAAACGCATTTTGCCAATTTCTCTCCCCGAAGGCTGCATAGCTTATGCTCCCCTCCCGGTCATCACCCTTGGGATCGGCCTGTGTCTCAGTCCGTCAGGCTGCTCTAACCAAGCACCACAGACCGGGGCTTACGGACGACAGACGGTCACCGCTCACGCCTCTGGGGGCTGGAGTCCAAGGTCAGGGGAACAGTGGGGTCGGGTCTGGTGAGGCCTCTTCCTGGCGCGAAGACGGTGTCTCACGCAAAGGAGGGGGCGGGGGTCCCGGGCCCTCCGTTATAAGGGGCGCTAATCCATCATTGGGGGCCGCCCTCCCGACCTCAGCACCTCCTGGAGGCCCCGCCTCCTCACGTCGTCAGGCCGGGGGGCGGGATTCCAGCACATGAACTTGGGGGCACAATCAGACCACAAGAGCGGACCTCGTGGAAAAGGACATGCCTCCCTGTGGACGGCTCTGGGCAGCTGACCCAGCTGACCCACTTATCACCAGGGGTCTGGATTTGGATTCACGTTTGAAGCTCCCTGCCCTGGGTTCTGAGTCTGGCGTTGACCCGGTCCCCAGAACGGAGACAACGACCCCACCCGGCAGCAGGCTGACGACTCGGGAGGCGCCCAGCGCGTGTGGGCAGCTGCGGGCCGCTCGCATCCCTCTCCGGTGCCGGGCAACTGGCAGGGCGCGGGCTCTGTGTGCCGGAGGACCGCCACCTGGGGGCTCAGCAAGGGAACCAGGCTGCACCAGTGATGGGCAGGTCAGGTGACTCGTGTGTGCAAGTTATTTTTAAGTGACTAGATGTCTGGGGTTGGAGCCTCCTGACGACGGCCGTGATCACCCCTGCACGGAGCAGGGTTGCAGCTGGTGCTGAGCCCCTCCCGCCACAGCTGTGCGCAGGGAAAGGAGCGGACCCTCGTGTCTGGAGGCAGAACTGCCCCCCGAAGCCTCAGAACCATGGAAGGCAGCAGTCACCCTGCTCGACCGCCCTCCTCACTCCCCGTCGCCCAGGAGACTCCAAGAGCCGCTGGATGGGCACCGGGAGCCCGGGATCTGGCTCCCACCTGCCGTCCCAGCTGCGTGGCCACAGCAAAGACAGCCGCACCTGTGCCGGCCCCACACACCGCTCCCCTCAGCCCTGTGCCCTGTCCCCCACCCAGCCCCGTGCTCTTGCTCACTGTCTCCTGGATTGCCCCTCCCATCTCAGCCTCTAGAAATCCCAGCCTTTTCCCACGGCTCACCTGTTTGCCAAGAAGCCCCCTGCCCCCCAACCCTGTCCCTGCCTCCTGCGGTCCCAGTCCAATTTGGCCTCCTCTGACGATGTCCCTGCTTATGGAAAGCTGGACACGAGGCAGGCAGGTGGGAAGCACCTTTACTCTGTCACACCCCCCCCCCCGAACACATGCACACAAATGTGCACACAGGGGCAGGCACACACACAGGGGCACATAAACACACGCACACGGGTGCTTGCCCACGTACACACGTAGGTGCACACAAACACGTACGCACGGTGCCTACAGGCACACACACGTACGCACGCTCTTCCCGGGTTGCCGCGTCCCTGGCACACGTCAGCCCTTCCCCGTCCAACTCCGTGGTGCCAATTCCTCCCGTAGCCCTCGGGCAATAAGTCCAGGTGGGGCTGAGACAAGGGACGTCTGGCCCAACCATCTCCCTCGCCCCGGCCTGGGCCTCACGTGTCCCCCAGACGCGCAACCCCACGCGTGCCTCTGGAGGGAGCTCGGTGCAGGGGTGGGGGGCGGGGGCAGGGGCCCTCGCCAACACGTGGGTCCCTCGGTTCCGCACCTGGCGGTCCACCCCAGCTGCCCGTGCCTTGTGCTTCCAGGTGGCCTCCGAGGGGACCCTCCGCAGAGTCCTCGTGTGGCCCGAGGAGCCTGCTCCCTGGATCCTTCTCACCTCCCCATCAGTGCTTTTCAGGGCTGGTTTTCCTTCCTCCTCCCGCCCCGCCTGCAGCACCCCTCCTCGGACTCTGCCCTGGGCGCTTTCCACTTGCTCCCCTCCCGCCCTCCCATGCCTCGCTCCCCCCACGGTGCCCTCACTCAGGGGGGGGCTTTGCTGTCCGCCTTGAACCTGCACCCAGCCTGGGTCTCACTCCTGGGTCCCCGAGGCCGTACCCACCTGCCTCCTGATGTGTCCACCTGTCGGTCTGACCCCGGCTCCCACTCACCACGCCCCCTGGACTCCTCGACTTCCCTCCCAATCTGCTCCGCTGCTGCCTTCCAGCCACAGCTCCCGGTGGGTGCTCCCTGGGGGTGTGCTCCCGGTCGGTGCTCCCTGGGGGTGTGCTCCCTGTGGATTTTGTGGATTTGTCCCCAGTAGACGCTCCCGGTGGGTGTGCTCCCCGTGGGTGCTCCCCGTGGGTGCTCCCGTGGGTGCTCCCCTTGGGTCTCCCTGTGAGTGCTCCTTTCCCCTCCCGCCATGTCCGCACACAGCACAGCCTGCTGGTGCTCACAGGCCGTGTGCATCCCACAGCGGTCCCGCCCAGCTCCAAACAGCGCTGTCTGGAATGGGCCTGGATGGCCGAAGTGGCTTCCTTGCGGCTTTCTCTGCCACCACCTTGGTCCTGAAGCCCAGGCCAAGCCTCACGGAGGGTCCGGGGGGTCCAGAGGGTCTGCTAAATCCCGAGTCAGACACACCACACCCCCCACACCCTCCCACGCTCCTGCCCACTCAGGAACTCCTCCCTATGGCCTCCCGGGCGGCACGGGGTCCGACCCCTTGCCCTCTCTGGGCTTGTCAGCTCCTGCCCAGCTCGTGGCTCCCCCGTCTGCGTGCCCGGCCCGCCCTGCCCCAGGGCCTTGGGACCTGCTGCTCCCTCTATCGGTAACACACCCGCCAAGGTGTCGGCTTGCCCGGCCCCCTCACCGACTCCAGGTGGTACCCGAACCGTAACAGGTGGCATCTAAAACCTGGAAGCCTCCCCAGCGTTTCATTTGCTCTTTCTTGCCGGTTCTCTCTGGTTCTTGTCACCAATTCGCGAGCGGTTTCATTAACCTTGCTTTTGTCCGCTTCACTCGCAGAAAGGAAGCACCGTGCAGAGAGGGATTTTTATTTATCACTCATGTATCCCCAGCCCCCAGAACGGCCACAGCAGCTACCTGCCGAATGACCGAGCAAGCGAATTAATGAGTGCACCCTACTGGCCCCATCGGAAGTCCGACCGCCTGAGGCCCCCCCTCCCCGCCACCGGCTGCCAGAGCACCTGTGCTCGGCCGACAGTCCCAGCCGGGCCCAGCCGGCCGGTCATCTCGGCCAAGGAGCCAAGGGGCGGCCGCACCGGACCCCGCGGCCCAGACCACCCAGCAGCACCACCGAGAGACCTCAGTCAAGGCGGCTGGGAGCAAGAGAATCGCCCAGCAGCCCGGCAGTGCCCGGCGAGATTCCCGGCCCACGGGGCCACGAGCTAGAAGAAAACGGCTCTCGTTCGGCAGGACCAAATCCTGGGTGGTTTCTTACAGTAGCAGGAGCGTGGGGTGTGGGGGGGGGGGCCGGTGCCGCCAGCCGAGCACAGGGGGTCTGGGCCTGCGTCGGGAGCTGCGGGTTTGACGCCTGGTCTGCGTTCTCGTCTCGGCCTCCGGGTCCTTGGCTGAGACGGCGAGAGGCAGGACCGGCTTCGGTAAACCCGTCACAAGGCCAGCGTGGGGGCAGCAATCGGAACGGAGGCCGCCGTTCGGCGCGTGTGGACTCTTGGCCAGATGGCAGGTCAAGTGCTTGACGAACACTTCCCCGACCGAGAATAGCAAAGCCACGACACATGTGCGGCGTGGCGGCCGTGGGCCCAGCCCCGTGTGAAACCCTGTGGGCCTTCCTTCCGCTGGCGCCTTCCCCCACCGGCCCCACTTTAGACGAGGAGTCCAAAGCCCCCGGCGCCCCGCGCAGGCCGGGATCCGGACCCTCCGGCTGGCCTGCCCTGGCCCCCACGGGCACTGCCTCCGCCCAGGCCTCTTGGGAGCGCTGTGCGGCCACATCTGGCTTCCGAAGGTCCAGGCCGCATCTCTCCGCCCCCCCGGGCTGGCCCACGCAGCCAAATGGCAAGCGATTCGGTTCCACGCGGCGTGGAGGCCGAGGGAGCCCGGACTGGGTGTCTGGGACAAGCCACCTCCCCGCGTACCCGTTTCCCGCCAGGGTGGAAGTGAAGGGCCGCCCGCTGGCTGGCCCGAAACGGCAGGTTTATCCTGTCACGGCTCCGGAAGCCACAAGTCCAAATGCGGCTGTCGGCAGGCCCGGGCTCCTTCCAGGGGCTCCAGGGAGGAGTCCTTCCTGCCGTGTCCAGCTTTTTGAGGCTCCAGGTCTTCCTGGGCTCATGGCCACGTCAGACCGGCCTCTCCCCCGTCCTCACATGGCCTCCTCCCCTGTGTCTGTCCTCTTCTTGCAAGGACATCAGGCAGGTGGGATTAGGGCCCACCCGAACCCAGCCTGACCTCATCTTGACTAATCCCATCTGCAGAGACGGTGCTTGTCCTCTTTCCACATGGAAACGCTGAGTTTCCAGGTGGATATGACTTTGGGGGGACACTGTGTGCCCCCAGAATATCCTCCTGGAGCCCCCGATTCCTCACATGTCCTGGGAGGCCCTGGAGGGTCCATGGGGATCCCACCATCACCTCCCAGTCCCGACCTCCCTGTCCGCCTCCCCACAACTAGCATGAGAGTTGACACACGCATGTCGGGGGCCCGGCTGGGTGCAACCCCCAACGTGCGATCCACGAGGGATCCGGGAAAGCCAGGTCGGCGGGGGGACTCCACCGCGTGGGGTCAGAGCTGTGTGGTGCCCCCACGTCACCCCTGCTCTGGGGCCCAGCAGCACCCAAGGAAACGTTCCACCGTGACGCAGGAACCCCCCCACCTTCTGGGACCGGCTGGACCGGTCCCTGGGCACCCAAAGGCCCGGAGCAGGGAGGCCTAGGCTGCCCGGAGCCCGGCTCAGCATCACGGCCAGCAGTGAGGTGCCCGCGGCCCGGGGAGCCCAGACCCGCAGGCAGGTTGGCACCTGCCCATTCTCCTTCAGCTCTAGAAAGTCTGTGGTGCACTGAGCCTCTGGGCAGTGTGCCACCAGGAAGGGACGCCGAGTGCAGGGCTGCTCAGGAAGCTGGCCCCAGGCCCAGTCCTTGCTCTGTGGGGGTGCTGCCCCACTGACCCCAAGAGGTTCTTCTGGAAGGCAGTCAGGCTGGGTGCCCGGCTCACGTGGCCGAGCAGACCTGCTGGGGTTTCCGGCCAGAGGACTGAGCACAGTCCCAGGGCTCAGACAGTGGAGAGCCCGCCCCCGGGGGGTCCCCCCACCCAGCCTCACCGTAGCCACGCCCCTGAATGGACACCTGCATGCTTCCCTGCGGCGGTGGGGGGGGGGGTGGTTTAGAGAGAGAGAGAAGGTGAAAGTAAGGAGAAGGCCCGCTGCCTCCCAGGGCCATGCTCCCACCACAGGCGGCCCTCCTGAGGGCCTGGGCGCATGCTGGGAGTCGACTCTTGGCCCGGCCCTCCTGACCAGGACTCTGTGTGGGGCAGGGCGTGGGGCAGGGTTGGTTCTGTGCGGCTTCCCAGCCCAGCGCTCTGAGGTCCTAGTTCACCCCGGTGGGAGAGTGTGTCCACGGTCAGTCATCCAACCACCGGCTGTCCGTCTGGGCCCAGAATCCCGGCTTCGGAAGTGCCTTCTCACTCAATGCCGAAAATCCTCTGGGAGCCGCTCGGACGGGTGGCTTTCTGGGCCCTTCCTGAATGCTTCCAGCGACAGGGAGCTCACTACCACACAGGCAGCCCGACCAGCTGCTCCGGTGGCCTCCTTAGCAGTTGCAGGGCTGTGCTTGGAGTCTGGACCTGGCTGTTTCCCAGCCTGCACGCTGCCTCTCTCCACCACAGGTTCCCCATCTGTGCCAGAAGGCAATGGAGTCTGGTTCTCGGTGTGAGGGCACCGGCGCTCCGGCGGCATTGGGGGACCGGCAGTCAAAGCATGGGGCCGGGGGTGTCCAGGGTCCCAGGGACAACGAGTCACTCCCGTCTGCTGGGTCAGCAGGTGGTGCCCGTGCCAGCTCAGTCCGGGCCCTGCACCGGGACCGGCGGGCACAGCCCCTGCCCACTCCCGGCTCGCGGCCTACCAGGAAATCAGGCGGGTAGGCAGGCGGGGGCCGCCGGGGCCTTCCGTCCGCATCGGTCTGGGGACAGCCCAGGCGAGCAGTGCGGTGAGGGGGACCCGAGGGCTGAGCGTGAGGCCGGGAGGGCAGGACGGGAAGCTGGAGGCGCTGAGGCACCGGCCCCCAGCCGACACAGGCGAGGCCCCGGGTGGGCCGGAGACCAGGAGAGAAGCCCAGGTGAGGCTGAACAAGCTTATTCCAGGATGGCCAGGGGGATGCCCGGGAGGGAGCCCGGTACCTGAAAGTGCCAGGTGACACTTGCCTTCCTCTCCCCGCCCCTCCCCCCCCACCTCCTTTGCCTCTTTAATCCCCAGGTGCAGCCTAGAGGATGCAGCTGAGTGGGTTTTCCGCCCAGCCTGTCCTCTCCCCTTCTCCCCCGGGCCCTGCTCCCAGCACAGCCTCCCGTCCCGGACGCAGGGCCGGTCCCTCCTGTCCTAATCCTTGCAGAGAAGGGACAGGGCGGCCCGGCAGACTGCCCCATCGCACAGCGGCCTGCCGGCCAGGGAAGACGGGTGCTGTGCACCTGCTGCACCGAGATTTGGGCCTCGGTCCCCGGGACCAACGCATTCAGTCCTCTCAGAGCCACGCGAGGGAGGGCTTGTTCTCTCTGTTTTTAGGCACGAGGAATCTGGGGCACAGAGAGGTCAAGGCGCGTGCCCATGGTCACACAGTGGTGAGCAGGGGGCCCGAGCGCCTCACTAACGTGGGCGACAGGTGGGGGTGGTGCTGCCCGCAGACGCAGCAGTGGGGGCGGGTCAACCACAGGAGCAGGGGGCGCAACGGCAGGGACCCGGCCCCAGCCTCCGCCAGCCCTGAAATTCTCGCCCACCCGGGACGCTGGGAGGCCAAGGGGAGGCTGCCTTGTCCCAGAAGGAGCCACTCTGACGGGCTAGCCCGCTGCTGGAAACAAAGTGCCACGAGTTTAAGAACTGCATAGTCGGTGGTGACAGAGGGCTTGTCACCTGCACCGTGTCCTGGACCAAAGGGCGAAAGCGAACAATGTGGCCCCTCCCAGAGCAAGTCCTCTCAGCTGGCAGAGCCCTTTCCCTGCCCTTGACCCCCGCCTGGGCCAGAGGCCTCGGGGGTTCTTTGGTGCTCCAGCTGGACTGTGCACAGTGGGGTCGGATCACAGCTTCTGCAGAGAAGGGGGAGATGCACCGTGTGTGTGTGTGTGTGTGTGTGTGTGTGTGTGTATACACGCTCCCAAGGCAATGGCTGCACTGAAGCAGGCAGGGTTTTTGCTTCTCCTCAACACCATGCAAACACCACCTCCTCCAGGAAGCCTTCCCAGACTCCCTCCTCTGGATCCCTCCTCCTCTGTCTCCTGCATTATCCTGGACCATGGGGTCCAGAGGATGGGCGGGGTCCGATGGGCTCCGAGTCTCCCCAGGGCGGCCTGGGTCTGCGGGGGTAGGTAGGTGCTCAGGGACCTGGGACTGACACTGGAGAATAGCGACAGCGGCCCCTGAGGTGGGGGTCGTGCACATTCTCCAGTGAAGGGTCCCAGGAGGTGACCTGACCCGCTGGCAGGCGATGGCACAGGACCCGAACATGACAGCCAGTTGGTGAGCACCACAAGGACCCCGGTGGCCTGGGCGGGTCCTTTGGCAGACGGATGGTAGCTCCAGGAGGCAGCAGAATTTGGCACATGCGGCCTGCAGGGACACGGCTTCGAAGTACGCCCTGGACCCTTCTCCGGCCAGATTGGCAAATGGGTGTTTTCCAGGTGTGGGTCTCTGGTCGCCCACCGCCTCTCCGAGCTACGCATTCCGAGCATCTTTCTTTGCTGACCTGTTGATGGCGACTTCCTCAGCCACCATACCGCGGGGCCACCGAGCTTCTCCCTGAAGCCCAGAGACAGCCTCTGGTCCCACTGGACTCCCCACGGCCTCTCCCCCCAGGGCTCCACCCTCCCCACGGCCCCTCCCCCCAGGGCTCCACCCTCCCCACGGCCCCTCCCCCCAGGGCTCCACCCTCCCCCACCAGGGCTGGGACCCTAACCCTAACCCTGTCCCTCCGCCCTCTCCAGCCAGCGGCCAAAGAGCTACTTCCAAGGTGCTCTGACCAAGTGACTGCCCTCCTCAGTCTTCACTGGCTCCCCGCTGCCCTGTGCAACGCCCCAGCTCCTGCCCTAGGCTGGGGGAAGCCAGACTTGTGGTTCCTGATCTCGGGACCAGACTCCCGGGAGCCCAGAAACGGCTCCGCACACGTTTGCCGAGTCGGAGCCCGGAGGTGGTAGGTCGCTGGGCTGTTTCTGGATATTCGGTGTCGGGCCCAGAGCAGCGTGAGCCTCTCCCACGCTGGCCCTTCGTGCCGTCCCCTCCCACCTCCACCACCGCCACCCACCGCAAAACAGAAGTCTCCTGGAAAATGGGTGCGCAGCCTGGGGCCAGCTGCCCGGTGTGACCGGGAGTCACAGTGGTCGTGGCCGTGGCTTTCCTCTTTTGCTTCCCTGGGTGCTCTTCCCCGCCTCCTTCTAGGAAATGCACGCCTCCCTTAAATCAACCTGCCCCCATGCTCCTTGATTGTGTCCGCGACCTCAGCGCCCCGCCTGGCACAGAGCCAGCATGTGACTGCACCTGCGGCCGGCACGTTCAGTCGTCCCTCCGAAGCTTCCACGTTGCGGGTGGACAGGCCTTCTCACTCCCCGTGGAACCTGAGCATCAGGGGCTTTCGGCCACGAGGAGGGGGCCTGTCTTCAGGAGAGAGGCCGGCTCCCCAAGAGCAGTGGAGAAGACAGAGAGGTGGGGAGAGGGAGACAGAGGCAGAGACAGACAGAGAGACAGAGACGGGGCGGGCGAGAGCTGGGGGACAGCTGTGCCCGGACCACCGGACCCCCGAGCCCTGAGCCACCTTCGCGGTTAACAGCATCGCTCTGTGCCTGTGTCCCCGCGCTCTGCCTGCCTGGGCGCGTTTGCACCCGGACGTTGGTATGCGAGGAAGACGGCCGTGGTGATGGCCATTCGGTCCTTCTGAATCCCCACATAAAGGCAGGGCACGCGGGGAAATGCGAAAGTCAGGGACGGACAGACCCGTGGGCAGGAGCCGGGAGCCGTGCAGAGCGGTGGCGACTCAGGAACCGCAGCGGCCCTGGGCGGGTTTGTCCCCCAACCCTGGGCAGCCGGCGAGGGCAGGGACCCGGGGCGAGGTGCGGCCGGAGGGACCGGCTCCAGGCTCCCCTCGGGCACAGCCCACGAGGAGCAGAAGCTGCCGGAAGCAGCCTCTCCTCGGAGCGGCCTGAAGACACAGATGGGGGGTAGGGGTCCAGCCCGTGTGCGGAGGGGACTGGAGCCAGGCCCCGGCGCCCCACGGAGCTCAAGGAACTGCCTTCACACCAGCGTGGACGACAGACAGGAATGGAGACAAAGCCGTGCAAAGTTGGTGCAAACGAGGAATGAGCACTCGGGGAACGCCCCCGCCCCCAGCGCACCCGGACCGCCCGCCGAGCAGCCCTGACCGTGACCCTCGACCGCAAATGTGCTGGAACGCGCCGGAAACGACAGCCCCTGCAGAGCGGCTGGCCCGGAACCGGTGACAGTCTTCCAGAAAACACTGGGGATTCAATTTAAAAACCTTCAGGAACACAGACTTCTAGAATAAGCTCACAGGAGGAGGAGCACGGCTGTAAGAGTCACAGAGAAAAACAGAGAGAAGGGTGGCTCTGGGGGCAGCAAGACCCTCAAAGGGCCAGGCCCCCCTGCGTGGCACAGTCACACGGGCTCGGGGTGGGGTCCCCTGGGCTCCTGTAAGGTCTCCCCAGAGTCTCCTGGCCAGCAGATGACTGAGCAACGGTCCTCGCTGACCCCAAGCCTAGGTCCTCCCTGATGCCCCCCAACCCACACGGGGCTCCGGGTCCCGGGGCCGCCCAGAGAGAAGGAAACAGGGGGTCTCACCTCCCCTTTGCTTGTCACGTGTTCCTGCGCGTGTCACTTGTCAGGCCTGTCGTCAGTGCCGGGCTGTGGGGTGCCGGCCCCGAATCAACCTCCCATCTCAAACCCGGCTCCCACTTTCCAGCTGTGTGACCTTGGGCGGGTGGCTCAGCCCATCTGAGTGCAAAATGGAGGCAATAATCACCAAGAACAACAGCTCGTATCTGCCCCGCGTTGACTCTGAACCCACGGCGGTTCTGAACACCGCAAGGTGTTGCCCGAATTGTCGTCACCGGGACCCTCGAAGGAAGGTGCACCCAATACCGCCATTTCACAGATGGAGAGACTGAGGCCCGGGCAGTGCTGCTGCGTGGATTAAGGGGTCTGCCACAGACCCGAGTCCGAGGGGCTCACGCAAATGCCCGCTGCTGCTTTTGTGATGACCCGATTTGATTCCAGAGTGCAGAACGGGAGCCGTTTTCAGGAGGAGGGTGGGCAGCCGGCCTGGAAGTGAGTTCTGGGCTCAGGGCCTCTTCGGCGGCTGGGCAGCCGTGGGCACGGCCCAAGGGCATGGTCTGGGCGGCACCCCCACCCGGCCTCCCCGAACCCCCCCCCCGCGACAACGTGTGCCTTCCGCAAGGCCCCCGCGTCCCGGCTCTGGAGGGCTGCCCTACAGGCACCCCTTGGGCTTGGGCTTGGGAAGGGGCGGCTCGTGAGCCCCTCCTCTGCGCACCCTGGTCGCAAACTTGTTGCTGCCCACGCCCCACCTCGCTCTCTCCATCCCGCTGGGCTGCGGCCGTGCCCTCCACCTGGACCCCCACTCACCCCCGCTGACGGCTCCCTGCTCCCTGTCCCTCCAGGGCCCTGCCCCCAGGGTGACCCCAGCGGCACTTCTCAAGGCACACTGTGCTCCAGGTGCTGAGCCCCTGCTCCTCCCTCCCCGGGGAGCCTCCACCAGGCAGGCCGCCCCCGTTTCAGATCTCGCCACGGTGTCTCCTGTGCCCCACCCACGCTCCCCGGGGAGGGCCACCGAGGCTCCGTTTAACAGTGGGTGGAGTGGAGTGGGTGGGGCGGGGTGGGTGGGGACGGACAGACAGTCCCCTGGTGCTGTGTGCCAGACCAGTTGCCCCAAACCTTGCCAGCGGCCCGGAGAGGCAGGCTGAGGCCGCGTCAGAAACGGCCGGCGGGAACGCGGTCAGGGATTCGGGGCAGGTGTGGCCGGCAACGTCCCCCACAAAGGACAGGAGGGGCCCAAGGGAGTGGGTTCGGAACCAGGCTCTGAAGTTGGGGTGCCGCGGTCAGCCGCTGGCCCGGGACATTCCCGAGCCCCTGGCTTGGCTCCCCACGTAAGAGCCCAGAATCCGGCCGCCCCTCGGTGGGCACGTGGGGGCTCTTATGCCTGTTCGCAGAGCTAAGCGCCCTCCCCGGGCCCTGCCCTGCACAGGCGCCGGGCACACCGGGCGCGAGGCCTTGCCATCCTTCCAGGTGGCACCGCCCAGTCGGAGGGCTCGCTCCGAGTCTGCACGCAGCTCCCCTAGAAAGCAGAGCCCGGTGGGTCAGCTCCCGCTGCTCCCAGACAAACCACCCGCGGCCCCGTGGCTCGCGACAACACGCACATTTACGGTCTCACATCCGTGAACAGGCCGCGTGCCTCCAGCCCACGAGGCGGCACCCACATCCCAGGTGGCTCATTTCCTGTGGCCGCACAGCTGCTTGTCCGGTCCTCCTCGCAGTGTCATCGGCCAGCGAGGCGTCTCCAGAACGCGTCTGCTGGCGGTCGCAGATGACCGAAGTGACCCAGCAGTGATACTCGTCCCCGTGGCCGCGTCCTATCACGGGTCTTGCTCACCCGTGGGGGCGTGAACACCAGCGGGCAGGGGTCATGGGGGCCGTCCTAGGGTCCCCCCCTTGCCGTGGCTGTGAGTCCCTTCCAAAGCTTTAGGGGCGTGCAGTCCCTGGGCAGCGGGTGAGGGGCGGAGGGAGGGGAGGCCGGGCGGGACAGCAAGCAGACGTTAGGGACACGGCGGCGGCTGCCCGTAGCCGGTTGTTCAGCCACGTGGGACGTCCCTGGACAGGCCCCCGGGAGGAGGGCAGACGGCATCTGCTTTCCCGCCTCTCCCTGGACGAAGCTGGGCCCCTGGGGGACACCTTGAGGCCACGCTGCAGGTACAGAAGGGCCTGGGTCCCCCGGGCTCAGTGACCGAACACAGGCCTCTTCGGGCTCGAACCCACGAGCGGTGAGATCATGACCTGAGCCGAAGTCGGACGGACACTTAACCAACGAGCCACCCGGGCGCCCCACCCACGACGTGTTTTTACTAAACGTGCTGTTGAACGAGAGTCCGTGAACTGAACACATCCGCGTGCTCACCCGCCGGGCCAGGACGCGGGACGTTCACGTGCCCCAGGGGCCTCTGCACGGCCCTTTCCTAAACAATCAGAGGCTCTTCGAGAAGAAACATCTTAACTAAGATGTACGGCGTGGCCGCCGTGGAGAGGACGCCCAGAGGCGCGACTGCTTCAGGGGATCTCGCGGCCACGTCACCCTCCACCCGGGACGGTCCCCTCCTGTAAATCTGAAACTCTGCCCCCCGTGGACACTTGAAGGAGCAGTGGAATTGACATAGTCACAGGAACGCGCAGCTGTCGAGGTCCGCGGGGGACAGGAGCGCCCCTCAACGGCAGGGTGGTTTCGGCAGCCGGGCGTGGAGGGCGGGGGGTGGGAGCAGAGGGACGGTGGCGGGGGGCCCCCGGCAGCTTCCGCGCTTGTCTGCACGTGGCCGAGGGCTAATGGCTTGGCGTCACGGTGCCGGGCACTGGGCTCGGAGCGCCGGCCCGGCCTCACCTTCCTCTGCCCCACAGCCGGGCTCAGCCTGCGGGTGAAGCTTCCAGATGGAGTCACCCAAAGGCCCCATGTACAGCCTTCAGGGACGTGAGGTTGAGACGGGGCACCTGGGCGGCGGGGAAGCCTCTGACTCTTGATTTCAGTGCAGGTCGTGGTCTCGCAGTTGGTGGGATCGAGCCCCGCGTCAGGCTCTGCGCGGACAGCGCGGAACCTGCTTGGGATTCTCTCTCTCTCCCTCTCTCTCTGCCCCTCCCCCACTCGTGTTCTCTCTGAAAACGAATAAACTTAAAAAAAAAAGAGTGGGTGCGTTCTGCAGGAAGGAAGAAGAAAAGAGGGTGTTTTCAGGCCAGGAAGTGGTTTGGCTTATGACAACAGCACCCCCAAACCTTACCGAAGCAAGCTCCGTGTCGGGCACCGAGCCGGGCCCTTCCCAGGTGGGTCTGGGTGCTCCCAGGAGGGCGGGAGACTTGCCCAGGCAAAGGGAGCAGGAAAAGAAACCGGGAGACGCCCAAGGTCGCGGCGTCCTGAGTGGGGGGGGGGGGGGGGCGTGCTCTCGGACAAGTTGAGGTGGCGTCGGCTGGGGGTGGAGGGTCAGCAAGAGTGGCCCAGCAGGCCGTGGCGGCGGCGGTGGGAGCCTCGGGCCTGGGCCAGCGTCAAGGCTGGAAATGGAGGTCGGTGCAGGGGCAGGGGGTGGGCAGGATGCTGCCAGCCCCCACGGTGTGGCGCGTGCAGAGAGACAGGCGGGGGTCCCGGAGGGGCGCCGCAGCGGGTCTGCAGCCGGCACAAGACAGACCCCGGGGGTGGCCGTGCGGGGCTGTGGCTCGAGGGACGCCGGGAGGAGGAGGCCCAGGAGGGGCTGGTGTGGGCCCATCTTGGCGAGAACCTGCTGCAGAGAAGGGAGGGGTGAGCAGGCCGGGCCTACGAGGCTGCGGGGCTGGGGCTCGAAGGTTAGGCACCGTCTGGACTTCTGGCCGAGGCCGTTATCCCAGCAGCCTGCTGGGACCGTGCAGGAACCGCGTTGGCGAAGGACCTTGAACTTGAGCCTTCCTGCCCGGAACAGGCCTGGCACGGTGCGGCCGTTGAGGCGCTCCCCTCGGAGCGCCATCGAAGGGGCCCCAGGATCTCAGTCGTCAGGATCAACCACACACCAGCGTGATAGTCTCAAAACCAAAACGGTGCACAGAAATCCTCCTGGGGCAAAACGGCAAGATTTGAAGAAAAGGTAGGACGGAACAAGGCAGGTCAGGGGGAGGCACGGGGGTGGGGACCGCCTCGTGCAGGTCAGCTCTGGTCTCGATTGACAACCTTAGCTTCTCCATCGCAGGTCTCTTCTGCATCAGTTTGGATCTCTCACTGTTCTCATTAAAACATTCTCGATCGCGGTCACTGGGGAGTCTGGTGCCTCCTTAAATGTCGTACTTGAGGCCAGAGACCCCCTACTTCGCCCTGTTCCTGGGTGAGTCCAGAGGGCCTTTCTCCACGGTGCCACCGAAACGTGGCCCCCGAGACTGACGGTCGCCAGGAGCCGTTCTCTGCAGCCCCGGGGGTGAGGAGAGCTCCCCGGGCTCTTGAGGAGGGGACTACCTCTCCCCGGCCCCAGAGGTAGTCCTCGCCCACCGAACGTGGCTGCTCGCGTGCCAGGTCCCCACCCGTGGCCGCCAGGGCTGGCAGGTGGACCCCGGGCTGGCGGAGCAGGGGAAGACCCAGGTTTTGGAAAGCCTCCCAAAGGGGCGCCTGGGTGGCTCAGTCGGTTAAGCGTCCGACTTCGGCTCAGGTCATGATCTCGCGGTCCGTGAGTTCGAGCCCCGCGTCGGGCTCTGTGCCGACAGCTCAGAGCCTGGAGCCTGTTTCGGATTCTGTGTCTCCCTCTCTCTGACCCTCCCCCGTTCATGCTCTGTCTCTCTCTGTCTCAAAAATAAATAAACGTTAAAAAAAAAAAGTTTTAAAGAAAGCCTCCCAGGGGCCGCACCCCCCGGGGCTCTGTGTTGTCTGACTCCAGGGACGACCTTACTGTTAGAGGCCCTTCGCTAGCGGTTTCCCGTCACTTGCCACCAACGTCCCTCTGGCTGACGGCGAGGGGAGCGCTCTCCCGGAACAGCTGTTGGGGTGCCCACCTTTGTTTCCTCCCGACTCGGTCAGCCGGTCTCTGGGAACTAAAGGCCCATCTTCCCAAGAGCCTTCCTCGGGCTTGTTTCTGCCCGGGGCGCAGCTCAGGGGCGGGCGGCTCAGCTTAGGACAGCAGACCTTCCCCGGGCGCCCCAGAGCTCTGTGGGGCCTCGGTCAGAAGCGCCAGTTACCCCAGGGGGGGATTTGGGGTATTCTTGGTTGTCCCAGTAGTGGGATTTCAATTAGAGGTCAAGGTCCCGGGAAGCTGGTGTCCTGCAATGTGTGGGACAGCCAGCCCCCCCACTCCTCACCCCACAAACTTCTCAGATACCTTGGGGTGTTTCTTGTAGGTAGAAATCCCACGGATGGATGTCTGAACCCAGAGACGAACTCTACTTATAAACGAACCCTGACTATGTTCACAGTTTTATGTTTATGTTTTTATTTCACTTTTTAATGCTTTTCTAAGGCAGAGAGAGCACAAGCAGGGGAGGGTCAGAGACGAAGGGAGAGAGAAAGGATCCCAAGCAGGCTCCACGCTGTCAGCCCAGAGCCCGACGTGGGGCACAAACCCACGAACCTCGAGATCATGACCTGAGCTGAAATCAAGAGTTGGATGCTCTGAATAGACTCTTCTCCACAGAAGACATCCGGATGGCCAGCGGACACGTGAAAACATGCTCACTGTCACTCATCATCAGGGAAATACAGATCAAAACCACAATAACACAGATCACACCGGTCAGAACGGCTAACACTAACAACTCAGGCAACGACAGATGCTGGCAAGGATGTGGAGAAACGGGAACCCTCTTGCACTGTGGGTGGGAATGCAAACTCGTGCGGCCGATCTGGAAAACAGTGTGGAGGGTCCTCAAAAAATTAAAAATAGACCCACCCTATGACCCAGCAATAGCACTGCTAGGAATCTACCCAAGGGATGCAGGAGGGCTGATGCAGAGGGGCAATTGTACCCCAATGTTTATAGCAGCACGTTCAACAATAGGCAAACTGTGGAAAGAGCCTAAAAGTCCATCGACGGATGAATGGATAAAGAAGATGTGGTTTATATACACAACGGAATACTACTTGGCAATGAGAAAGCATGGAAGCCTGCCGTTTGCAGCAACGTGGATGGAACTGGAGGGTATTATGCTGAGTGAAATAAGTCAGAAAAGGACAGACATCCTATGTGTTCACTCATATGTGGAATTCGAGAAACTTAACAGAAGACCACGGGGGCAGGGAAGGGGAAAAAATAGTTTCAAACAGAGAGGGAGGCAAATCGTAAGAGGCTCTTAAATACAGAGAACAATCTGAGGGTGGATGGGGGAAGGTGGGGGAGAGGGGAAAATGGGAGATGGGCACTGAGGAGGGCACGTGTTGGGACGAGCACGGGGTGTTGTGTGTAATGGATGAATCACGGGAATCTACTCCCAAAGCCAAGAGCACGCTGTATACACTGTAGGTTAGCCCATGTGACAATAAGTTATATTTCGAAACAAATGTCAGGTGTTCAACCAACTGAGCCACCCAGTCGCTCCTGTTTATAGTTTTAACGTGAGTTGGATTTCCGGGAATGCAGCTGTCATGTGCATTGAGGAAAGATAGGACTTGCTTGATGGGAACTTTATGAGGCGTTGAGCCCCATTTCACCGAAAATACAGATACGCCCCCACTGTCGACCCTGGCACTGGCACCTGTGCCCAGATGTGCCACGCTGGTCCTGTCTGCACCGCTTGTCCTGTGCACCTGCGTCCGTGCGCCTACACGAAGAGCTGTAAACAGCATAACTCACTTTCCTTCCATCTCTCCTTCGTACTATAGTCGGGGCTTCACGTTGACTTTTAAAATTTGTTTGTGTGACAGTTTAGACCATTCATTCCCTTCGCTGTGGAAGAAAGGGATGTACGGAAATAATTTTTAATCATTGATTTTAACGTTCAATAGATGCCCCTTTGCTGGGCATCTACAAGGACGGCGGCAGGCACCCACACTCCCTCTGACCCTCGCACACCCCTGCTTACAGAGAAGAACGCCGAGGCTACCGAAGAACAAACACGGGGAGGGGTGAAGCAGGGATGCCCAGGGGACTGGCCTTCCAAACTCGCTTACACGTGATGGAACGGTAGAAAATTTATCTGGCCGGTGCCCCAGTGCCGAGATCAGACCAAGGACAGCCAGACTGGGACCCCCCTGAGCGGGCGACACCCCTCGCTGGCCAGCTGTGTGCTCTGCTGAGTGAGATCACCTGCTAGGTAGTCCCCTTTTACACTGTAGCAGAAGGGGTGATACGCCTTTGTCCCGGAGACTCACCTGGGCCCTGAGAGCCCACAGCCCTTGGAAAGGAGGTCCCCTGGCTGCATGCTCCTCTCCCCGGGGGCCCTATCATCCTCGTCAGACTAAATGCTGCCCGACTCTCCTGCTGAAGCTGCCCTACTTCCTGCGGGAAGCCTGGGGACCAGCCCCTCCAGCCCCTTCTGCAGACAGACCTGTGCCAGAGGCTGCCCCCGCCCCCCGGGTGTCCCTGGCCAGCTCTGGGGACAATCACTGTTTTCCACAAGAGTCCTCGTATCCTTTTCTTCCTGTTGGTACCACACATTGGTTATGTCAGTGCGCTCATCACCATAAAATCATTTGGGAACAACTGACAATAGAAGGCATCGGAAGAAATTCATGAATAATGAATCATCCTGAAATGAATTGTAACAGCACTTTGCAATATTTCCTCTAATAGTATTTGTCTTGTAAAACTAGGTTAGCTGAGTTTGCAAGGAAAGCATACACACAAAACTACCTCTGTCATCGGGACTCGTCAGAAGGGCCCCTGGAGACAGGCACGAGCAGGAGCCGGGCGGCGCACAGCACAGGCAGCCTACAGCTCTGTCTTTTGGCGCATGCGCGTTGAGAGTCGCTATGTCTTCTCAGTGCAGGGACGCTGTGATCGTTACATCGGGGCATCATGCCCCTCTCTGTCCCCGGTACCGTCTGTGTTCTGGAGTCTGGTTCACCTGACATCAGCCCTGTGTGCACGACATTGTACGATGTTGACACGGACGCTCCTGCTTTCTTTTTTCTTATTTAAAAATATTGTTAGTGTTTTATTTATTTTTGAGAGAGAGAAGGAGCACAAGCGGGGAGGGCAGAGAGAGGGAGACACAGAATCTGAAGCGGGCTCCAGGCTCCGAGCTGTCGGCACAGAGGCCAACGTGGGGCTCGAACCCCATGGACCATGAGATCACGACCAGAGCTGAAGCTGGATGCTTAACCGACTGAGCCACCCAGGCGCCCCAAACTCCCACTTTCTTCTCATTAAAGTTTGCTTGGTGCCTCTTCCTCTATTTGTTTAATTTCAACATACCTTTTCATGATATGGGAAGTGAGTATCTTTACACAGAACATATCGGGACCACTCCGCCAATCTCTGCCATTTAATTGGTATATTTAGGCCATTTACCTTTAATGTAGCTGTAAATATGTTAGGGCTGCCATATTATTCTTTGTTTTCTGTTTTTCCTTTCTCTTTTTCCCCCCTACTTTCCTTTGGGTTACTCGCACATTTTTTAGTTCCATTATGACTTACCTGTAGTGTTTAGTGTTTTTTTTAAAATTTTTAATGTTTATTTATTTTTGAGGGAGACAGAGACAGACAGAGCATGAGTGGGAGAGGGGCAAGGAGAGACAGAGACACAGAATCCAAAGTAGGCTCCAGGTTCGGAGCTGTCAGCACAGAGCCTGACACGGGGCCCAAACTCACAAGCCGAAAGATCATGACCTGAGCTGAAGTCAGAGGCTTAACTGACTGAGCCACCCAGGTGCCCCCATAGTGTTTAATGTTTTTGAGAGTGTCTCCTTGTGTGGGGTTTTACATAGTTGCTCTGTTATTACATTGTACAAAAAATTCATCCTGGGCCACTGCTGTCCCCATTTTAGCTGCGTTAGTGAAGTATAAACACTTGACCTCTCCTTGCGTCCTTTTGCTGGCCCCATTTATGATATAATTGTCTTAAATATCTCTTCCACATACACTGAGAATCACAGCAGGGTTATCCTTTTTGCTTCAGCGGTCAAACATGGTTTTATTTTATTTATTTTTTTATTATTTTTATTTTTATTTTTTCTTCAAATTGATCTTTATTTACTTATTCATTTTAATATAATTTATCGTCAACTTAGCTAACATACAGTGTATAGATACAGTGTCCTCTTGGCTTCGGGAGTAGATTCCCATGATTCATCACTTATGTACGACACCCAGTGCTCGTCCCAACAAGTGCCCTCCTCAATGCCCATCACTCATTTTCCCCTCTCCCTCACCACCCCCCCCCATCAACTCCCAGATTGTTCTCTGTATTTAAGAGTCTCTTAGGGGTTTACCTCCCTTCCTGTCTGTGTCAAACATGATTTTAAAATTTCAAGGCCAGAAAGAAGGTGTGTTGTATTGACATATTCTTTGCTTATCATGTTCTTCCTCCCTTCCCGATGTTCCAAGGCCCCTGATTTTGCCATTTACTTCTGTTTAGAGAATTCCTGTTACCAGCCTATTAGGGTAGGTCGGCCAATGACAAGCACCCACGGTCCTCCTTCATCTCAGAATGTCCTAACTGTCCCTTAATTCCTGATGAATATTTGTCCTGGGTATAGAATTCTGAGGTTATGATTCTTTTCTTTCAGCATGGTTTTTGATGAGATATCCGCTCGTTTTTTTTTTTTCTCCCTAGAGGTAAGTTATCCTTTTTCTCTGCTTGCAAGACTTTTGACCTTGTCTTTAATTTTCAGAAGCTTGATGATGAGTCTTGGCATGGATGCATTTGGGTTCATCCTGTTCTGGGTTCCCTTGTCTTGAACCTGGAAGTTTATATTTTTGGCACGTCTGAGAGCAGAGCCTGACCTCGGAGGCTGTGCCTCTCCCCACTGTCCCCCTGCCTCCCCCATCCTTGGCCTGGGCGCCCTTCCCCACTGCCCCCCTGCCTCCCCCATCCTTGGCCTGGGCGCCCTTCCCCACTGTCCCCCTGCTTCCCCCATCCTTGGCCTGGGCGCCCTTCCCCACTGCCCCCCTGCCTCCCCCATCCTTAGCCTGGGCACCCTTCCCCACTGTCCCCCCTGCCTCCCCCATCCTTGGCCTGGGCGCCCCTCCCCACTGTCTCCCTGCCTCCCCCTTCCTTGGCCTGGGCGCCCCTCCCCACTGTCCCCCTGCCTCCCCCATCCTTGGCCTGGGCGCCCTTCCCCACTGTCCCCCTGCCTCCCCCATCCTTGGCCTGGGCGCCCTTCCCCACTGCCCCCCTGCCTCCCCCATCCTTAGCCTGGGCGCCCTTCCCCACTGTCCCCCCTGCCTCCCCCATCCTTGGCCTGGGCGCCCTTCCCCACTGCCCCCCTGCCTCCCCCATCCTTGGCCTGGGCGCCCTTCCCCACTGTCCCCCTGCTTCCCCCATCCTTGGCCTGGGTGCCCCTCCCCACTGTCTCCCTGCCTCCCCCACCCTTGGCCTGGGTGCCCTTCCCCACTGTCCCCCCTGTCACCCCCATCCTTGGCCTGGGTGCCCCTCCCCACTGTCTCCCTGCCTCCCTCTTCCTTGGCCTGGGCGCCCCTCCCCACTGTCCCCCTGCCTCCTCCATCCTTGGCCTGGGCGCCCCTCCCCACTGTCCCCCTGCCTCCCCCTTCCTTGGCTTGGGCGCCCCTCCCCACTGTCCCCCTGCCTCCCCCATCCTTGGCCTGGGTGCCCCTCCCCACTGTCCCCCTGCCTCCCCCTTCCTTGGCTTGGGCGCCCCTCCCCACTGTCCCCCCGCCTCCCCCATCCTTGGCCTGGGCGCCCCTCCCCACTGTCCCCTTGCCTCCCCCACCCTTGGCCTTTGCATGACATGCAGCCCCCGAGGTGTCGGGCTTGGGGCAGAGGCGGGTCCCACACCCTGGACAGCCCTGTAGCCCGCACAGGCAGGCAGGAATGTGCCAGAGCAGGCAGCCGGGTGGGGACGGCTCCCACTGCCTGGGCGGCCCCGTCACAGCCCCGGTGCCCGTTTTGCTCCGGCCGCGCCTGGGTCATCCATCCGTCAGCCTCCAAATAGGGAAGTGAGAGCAGAGAAAACCCCGGCGGAGCCCTAGGCCCCTGGCACACTCAGCAGACGTCCAGGGAAGGAGTGATTCTGGGCACGGATGCATGGGCGGAAGCAGGTGGGCAGACAAGCCGATAAGACTACAGACCAGGAGGGAGGCGTCTCAGGACCGTCGACCTCGGATTCTCAGTCGGTGACGGCCGTGGTTTTGTGGATCTGGTGCCCGGGTCCCTCAGCACCACCAGGCACTTCGCCGGCCACGCCGTGTCCCTGCCTGGGCCTCTCGAGGGGAAGGTGATACGCTCATCCGCTGTGAGCATAAGGCCGTCGTGTAGCTGAGGGGCTTAGGGCAGCGCTGGGCACCCGGCGGGCATTGGCGTGACTGAGCCACCGTCACCTGCCTCCCGTGTAGCCCGGAGAGGCTAAGCCACCTGCCGGACACTGGCCGAGTTTGTGCGCCAGGCCCCCTGCTGGCACTGGTGCCCCAAGAGTGAACCAGGCCATCTCCCCCAGGGGAGAACTTTCTGCCCCCACCAGTCCCTCCGGCAAGGGGGCCGAGGAACTGGCGTTCACGGGTCACGAGTGCCCAGCCACAGGCCGGGGCATTGCGAATGGTGGCCCACGTGACCCTCTGCCGTCCCTCTGGGGTTGGAACGTGCCGGAACCTTTCGGTCTGTTTGCGGCCCCCTGCTGCTTGGACCTGCCGGCCAGGGGGGCGGCCGGTGAGGAGGGAGACACCCGAGCGAGACCCACTCTCGCCTCCCGATGACAGGCAAACTGGGAAGTGAGAAAACTGCCCTCAGAAGGGCCCGCGGAAACTCCGGGTCTCGTGTGCCCGCCGCTGGGCGCAGCCTCCCGGCTCCTGTGCTCTACTCTTGTTCGGGGGGGAGCCGGTTCCTCCCGAGACGCTTAGGAATTGGCCTGATTAGCCGCACTGTGCTCAGAGAACTCCGCAGAGGCCCTGAATCCGTCTGAAGTCTGCGGACTGAAGCCGATGGGGCACCTGTAACTTAGTTGACTGAGGAAGAAAATATCCGCCAGCGCCCCCTCGGCCCTAGTAGGACGTACACAGACTTTCCCAAGTGAGTTTTCTAGAAAGGAAGCGCGGTGCAGGAAGATGCCTCCAGCACTCCGGGAAGACACGGGCGCAAAGGCGGCCGTGATAAAGTTGGCATAACTTAAAAGAGAGGAGAGGAGCCCGTGTTGGTCCTGAACGTAGATCAGATCGTCCTAAAACGGTCTGGAGCGTCCACAGAGCAGCTGGCACCGCTGGGGGCTCTCCTGGGGTCCTGCAAGGCGCGCGGTCTTCGAATTCGAAGAAAAGAAGATTTCCAGCAGGTGTGAGGGCCCCCGGCTGCCGGGTCAGACCGGCAGCACCGGATGCCGTGAGAGCCTGCGGCCCGGGGGGCGAGTCAGCACCCGCTGGAAAGAAGGCTTTCCCGAGGGGGGGCCTCGTGCGGCCTCTCACGGACCCAGCAGCGGTGACCGAGTGTCTCCTGGGACGGTCACCGGGGATGGCGATGCGGCCCCGGGGTCACGGCACTGCAGCCTTCCGGACGGCAGGTGGGGCGCACCTGCTCGGTGCCATGGGCCGAATGCGTGCGTCCCCCCAAGTCCCTGTGTTGAAGCCCTGATCTCCAGAAGGCCGGTGTTTGGAGGAGATTAGGGTTAGGTGAGGTCGCGACGGTGGGGTCCTGTGATGGGACCCGTGTCCTCACACGGAGAGGGAGAGAGCTGTCATTCCAGGCGTACATACGGAGGAGGGGCCGCGGGAGGACACGGTCAGAGGCCGGCCCGCAGCAGAACCCGGCCATGGGGCGCCCCGATCTTGGACTTCGGGTCCCCGGATCTGTGAGAAGTAGGCGTCCCGGGCCGCAGCCCGGGCAGGCTGAGATACGGCCCCTGCTGAGCCCCTGCTGTATGCACCGGGGCGAGCCCTGGGTGCTCTGGACACACTGTCTCATCCAGGTGACTCTGCCGCCTCCCGGGGGGGTGGGGACTACATTTGTCCCTCTGTACTGATGAGGACGCAGAGGCTGAGGGAGGCCTGGCCAGCTGGACCCAGATGACACGGTCAGCGCGGGCAGGGCTGGGGTTCCAAGTCACAAAGGGTGTGACCCTGGGGCCTCGAGCGTGCAGTGGGGTGGCGGGGGGTGGGGTACAGGCTCTGCCACTGTGATAAGAAAGCCCAGGGAGCAGTGGCTGGAACCATCCAGGGCAAAGGCTGTTCCCTGGGAAATAATGGCCTCCTAGCTGATGGGAACAGTACTCGCTGTAAAGTGGGACCAGGTAATGACAGGAAGGGGGATGTCGTGGCCGGGCCTTGCTGGACATTTGCACTAGTGAGGCAAAGGAGACTGTGGAGGGAGAGCAGTGCCAGCGGGGAGGGAGGCCAGGTGGAGTCATGGGGCGGGCGGAGGCTCTGGGAGGAAAGATCAGAGACGCCGGGGCTGCCCCGCGTCCAGAGTGGCCAGCACGGAAGTCTTCCTGCTCCCGTGGGGACAGGGGACTGTCACTGTGTGGTTCTGTCCCCAGAAACACCTAGGCAGCCTCCCCTCCCCGGGCCCCAGACTGGTACCCTCGACCTCGTCTCCTGGGACTCTCCTGTCTTCTCCCCACCTCCACGGTGGCTGGTCCACCCCATCACCGTCTCTGCACCCCCACTCTGATGTGCACGTAACCCTCCGTGCACCCGCACCGGGGCAGGGGGGACGCTCTACCAAATTTGGACGTGACCTTCAACCTCTGGGTCAATCCCTCCCCTGGCTTCCCGCTATTCCTGAACAAATCCCAAAGACCTCCAGCCCCATATGGAGGGCCCTGCCAGTCTCCTCAGCCTCTCCCCCATTCTCTGGGCCCGGCCACCCCGATTACCCCCCCCCCTTTTAATGTACCACAGGCCCTTTGCACATGTTCTTTCTTCTGACTCAAGTGTGCTTCTCTCCTCCCACCCACGGACAATACGGCACTTTCCGGGGCGCCCAGGGGGGAGCGTGGGGGCGCGTCAGCTTCCTGGTGCTCACGGGAGCCCTCTCTCTCCACCCTTCGGCCTCTCCACCAGCAGCCGGACAGCTCGGGGTGCGTGTTCCCAGGGGAGCTCATCTCTGCGTCTCTCTGTGCCCTGGGTCCAGGGAATGAACGAATGATGCCTCGTTCCGGACACAGCAAGGCTCGGGGGACAGCCCAGGGAGGACTCTCTTCCCTCTACCCCTGGGGCCCAGGCACGCCCCACCTTTCCTGCCCCCTCAGGGTGCCGGTCCAGCCGTCCTGGATCGCGCCAGGCTCTTAGGCTGGGACCCAGGGAGGACCCGATGCCCTGCTGACCCTGGCACCAGCGGCCAGGAGAGCCCAGGGCGGGAGTGGGAATGAAGAGACCCCCAAACAGCCTCAGTAGCGGCTGGGGCGCCAGGCACAGAAGCTCAGCAGCGGTGACATTGGCCAATGCCACTCCTCCTTCCCTTCAGATCCTCCCACAAGCCCCGGGTGACAGGCTTACGTGTCACCTCGATCCTTGCACGGCCCAGCTGGTTGGCCTTATGACCTGGGGCGCCTGTGGGAACCCCTGGCTGCCTCAGAGTCCAAACTGGAGGGAGGCCCTCGGGAGCCCCGCCCCTCGGGAGCCCCGCGCCCACTCCCCACCAGGTTCGCGCCCGTGCCGCCCCGGAGCCCACGCGTGCCACAGAGGTGGGGGGGGGGGTCCTGCACCTGTTCGTACCCACAGCTCTGAAAGGCGCTCTCCTCTGCGGCTGCTGGGGCCCCGGGTCCTATGCCCACAGGCTTGGTAAGACACCTGCAGAGCATTCTGGGTACTGACCTTCCTTGGAGGAGTCACGGGCCGGATTCCAGAACAACGTCCCGGCCGCGAGCCCAGTCCCTCAGATCCCACGGCCGACGCGGCCCAGGCGTCCCTCAGCCTCGAAGGTCCTTGAGTCACAGTGCCCCTCACGTCACAGACAGGGAGGGCCCAGCCAGGAGGTGCCTGTGGCAGGCTGCTTTCGGGACTAGACTGTACTCAGCCCCCCTAGAACCTTCTCCACAGCCCACCTGAGCACTTCCTGGTCAAATCCAGGTTTTGCAAGAACCCCCGCGAAGTCAGTTCCACCGGAATCGCCCAGCTGGGCGTCTGATCGAGTTCCCGCCCTCCCGGCCCCCAGGGGACACCTGACCCCCGCCTGCCTCCAGGAAAGAGCCTGTCAGGTGGCTTTCCCAGAACCAGAGGCCCCCGTCTGGGCGTTTGCTCTCCGTGACTTCCCCCCGTGGCCGCCTGTCCCTCGGACCCCAGCCCGGTCCTGCACGTGTCACCGCTCTAACGGCTGGTTTTCCTCTGGCTGCTCACCGCGGTCACTCTGGGAGGGACTCAGCCGCCCGCCATGCCCACCGTGCCCGCACGAGGGAGGACCCGGGACACTGTCTCTGCAAACCATCCGCACGCTGGCGGGGGACGCGCCAGGAGGCCCTGGGTCCCCACAGACGGGGCAGGGGATCCGCATGGCTGGGTGGGAACGTCATCATGGCTGTGACCCCCACAAGGCCACCCCCACACCGAGGGTCTGATTTACTCTAGTTTCTTGTGACCCCGTGCAGCTCAGTCTCCCTTGATTCGGGCCCCAGCTCCTCGAAGCAGGCCCCGCGCCCCTCTGCGCCCCACGAGCTGTGCTGTCCGTCCCGCTCCCCAGTCCCTCCTCCCTCGGGGTGCCCTCTCCGGACTCCTGGCCACTCACCTGGTCCTCCAGAGAGACCCTCCTCGGGGGCCCCGCTTCTCTCTGTCCACTTAACCCCCAGGTGCCACTGTGCAGCCGCTGGACACGCCCAGCGGCTCCCGGCCGGTGACCCCGCCCAGGGCGCTTCCCCCTCCCCTCTCTGAGGCTCAGTTTCCTCATCTGTGAAATGGGGGTGCAGACAAACTCCCCCAAGTCACTGAGGGATGAAGACAAAGGACATCAAGCGACACCAGGAGGTCACCGGACACTTGTGAGAAATGACAGCGGTAACGCTCATTTGCATAAGGAGCGGGGGGTGGGGGGGTGGGGGGGGTGGGGGAGGCAGTTAACCCTCTCGGTGCCGGCGGCTGCGGACTTGCTGGTGCGGAGGCGGGAGAAGCAGCTCGCTGGGCCTGGCCGCTGGCTGCCTGCGCATCCGGGGTGCTGGGGGCAGGACAGGAGGGGCCGTAAGGTCACCCTGAGCCCATCTTAGAGAAAGAGACGACACTTTCCGCTACAGCCTCTGGACTCGGGGTACCACGTTCCTGCCGGCGGCCCCCGCAGTGCCTGGGGGGGGCTCCTCGCAGGCGGGAAGGGGGCCGGGGACGGGCGCCCAGCCTCTGGCTCGCCTCACGTATGTGCAGGTCACGGATGACCAGAGAATGGCGGAGAACGTTCTGGGTGAAGGGAAGCTGGGGAGAAACGACAGACGGACGGACGGTGTGATTCTCAAGGAAGCCCCGGACTTAAAACAAAAACAGGTAGAAGTTGCGTGTGTGGTTTGGGATGCTTACAATTCAGACGGGCATTGGGTGGCCGCCTTCTTGGCTCAGGCTCACGAGGGGCCACGGACCGGCTCACCCCGCGGCGCGAACCTGCTGGTGGCGTCGGAGGTGGAGTCCCGTGGCAGGGGCTGAGCTGAACCGGCTCCTGGCTGTGCGCCTCGTGCGCGAGCGAGAGCCCTCTCTGGTGTCCCTTCCTCTTCTCATAAGGACCCTCCTCCCATGGGGGTGGGGCACGGCCTCATCTAGACATAACCGCCTCCCCGAGACCCCCACCCCCCAACACCATCACCTTGGGGGTTAGGGCTCCGTGAGCGCTGCCTTCTCCGGCAGGGGTGGCCAGGGATGGTGGCGGCCCCCGGGCGCGAGCCCCCCGCTCTTCCCTCTTCTCAGCCTGGAAGGTCCCAGGGGCACCACGGTGGGGGCGGGTACCAACGAGGGGACGAGCGTCGTGCTAAAGGTCCCTCGGTCACGGCGACCGCGGATCTGCGGGACCCCAGCTTGAACGACCCCCGCGTTTGCACGCGCCTCCCGTCTGCTGCGTTCACGTGCCTATCCGCGCACGGACATCTCGACGGACGTTACAAGCTCAGATGGTAAGGAAAGGCTTCTCCAGAGGTGGAGTGACTGGCCATTTTTATTCTGTTCCTCCTCTTTTCACATGTTACCGACAGTCCCTACAGGGAGCACGCTATTTCTAAATCAAAAACGAGAAAACGGTTTCGCAGACAGAGGGAAGCAGGGTTACACGAAGGGGCTCTTGCCGGGGGGGCTGCTGGGGACACCGTGGCGGGGGCAGTGCCCGAGGCCAGCGTGACCTCGAGTCGGGCTTCTCTGGCCACGGCACCCCTCGCTTAGGGGGAGGAGAAGCTTTGGGAAAGATCCAGCAAGCTGGGGCTTCTGTCCTGGCTGCACCCCGGCCGAGAGGGCTGACGCCGGGCAGGTCCCCGCACGTCGCCGGGGCGGTGATGACCCCCAGAGGGGCCCACGGGGGCCTCACCCAGCAGCTCCACGCAGCCCCTGTCCCCGCGCCCTTCGCCGCCAGGCTCGCCCGGCAGGCGTGTGACCGTCCCTCCCCCCGGTGGCGCCCAGCGTGACAGTGAAGCCGGACTCCAGCCCGTCCATCAGCCTCGCTCCGGCTGAGCAGAGACCCGGCCCTTAATGCTAAGACACCACAGCTCAGCGCTTCCTGGAGTTGTGCCACCAGGTCGGGGCCGAGTTAAGGAAACAAACAAAATGAAAACCGAAATAGAACTGTGCCCAGTCGGAAATCAGAGGCAACATGGTCATCTGGGTGCTGTGCAGCTACCGTGGAATCTTCCAGGCTCGCGAGGCCTCACATCGGCACCTGCCGCCCTGCATTTGAATCATGTGTAATTACGGGGGGGGGGGGGCGGCTGCACCCCCGGGACAGGTGGGAGGGGAAAGCGAGTACCCGGCTCTTATTCTCGTCTCCCCACCGACCGCGCAGTGACCTGCTTCTGCTGCCTGGGACGAGGGGCCCTCGGCGAGCGTGTGGCCCAGCCTCCCGGCACAGATGGGGACGCTGAGGCCCCGGGGAGCCGACGGCCTCTTCCCTGGACGGTGGATGAGGGCAGGAGAGGAGCAGCTGCGGGAGAATCCAGACCCGGTGTGACCTTGGCCTAACCTCTGGAAGCCAGGCCCGGGCTTGAGGTTAGAATCACTAGACATCACCAGCGCCCCGTGCTCTGCCCTGTGGGACCTCGTGGCTTCCCCAGGCCCCTGTGCCCAGGTCAGGGCGCCTCAGGTCCTGGCCCTCCCAGCGGGGCAGGCCCTCCCCGCCTGGCCCCGTGTCCTGAGCCGCCTCTGGAAGGGACGTTTTCCAAGCAGGCACCTGCAGCTCCCGGGAAGGGCCTGGCAAACCCGAGCGGAGGCCCAGCTTCTGCGCCGGTGAGGAACACGTCACCAGAACCCACCGCCACACGGGCGCAGGAGGGGGAAGCGTCAGACAGACCGCTCCCCTGCCCTGCTCGTCCTCCCCGCAGCGGGTGCTCAGCTGGGCAGGTCTCCCTCGGGGTCCTTTGCCGGGTCGCGGTCCGGTGTCCTGTGGGGCTGCCCTCGGCCGCAGGTTGGCGGCTGGGAGGTCAGCAGGACGGTGGCCCCAGGCCACGTCCCAGAGGGGACCATTTTTCGAGCGTGTTCTCAGACCAAGATGGGAGCTCTCTAGGCTTTGTGGGACCCGGCCTGAGGGCCACACGGCGTCACCTCCGTGGCGGGTAAGCCACTGGAGCCACTTCAGGGGGAAGGGAATCAGACCCCACCCTTCCGTGGAAGGAGAGCCTAGAAATCCACAGCTGCCTCTAAAGCCGCTCCCGGAGGCCGCTGCTGTATTGCAGGACAGAGGGTGCCAGCAGGGGCCAGGGAACAGCAGTGCAGGTGCTAAGAGGGGGCCTGGGGTCCGGACTCACAGCAGCGCCCCTCATCCGTGGGGGGAGACGTTCCAAGACCCCCACGGATGCCTGAAGCCGCGGACGGCACCGGGTCCCGTATACACGCTGCTGTTTCCTGTATGTGCAGGCAGGTGGGAAAGTTATTTGATAAATTAGATGCAGGAAGAGATTAACCGACAAAAGCTAAGAATAAACAAGAGTGTAACATGCGCTGTAATGAGAGTTGCGGGAATGTGCTCTTTCCCTCTCTCAGCGACTCACTGTCCCGCCCTCACCCTTCTTGCGATGACGTGAGTCGATGAAGCGCCCACGTGCGGAGAGGAGGGTGAGGGGCCCCACGCCAGGCCTCCGCTGACCTTCCGACCACACGTCGGGACGAGGATCACCCGCTTCCGGACCACGCCGACCCCGGGAAACTGAAACCACAGAAAACAAGACCGCGGGTCAGGAGGGACCGCTGCATTTGGAAGACAAAGCCGACGGGATCTGCTGACGACCAGCAGTTTACGTGCGGCCCGGGGGGGTCCCCATGACGTCTGCACTGCCAGGCACCCACCGAGTGAGAGGGAGGGAGGGTCTGCCCCGTGCCTGCACCCAGAGGGTCCTCAGGAAGGCGGCCCACTCCTGAGACACACAGGCAGGCCCGGGGCTGGCGCTCAGGGGGGCTCCGCCGGCCGTGTGTGTGCTCAGTGCTCCCCCTACAAGCCTGAGCAACCGTCCCGTTACTCAACCGCCCCACGTTCTCGTGTGACACCGGGAAGGATGTGAAATCGTCGTCAAGGGGAGGGCTTTGTATGCCCACTCCCAGCCTGCACGCGGGACCCCCACTGCCTGCCCGTCTGCAGCAGTGCTGTCTCCCTGGTAAACTGAGGCAGCCCAGGGCCCCACAGAGCCGTCTGCCCGGCCAGCTGACCCCAGCACCTAGCCCACACTCTGCGCCCAGCAGGTGCCCGGGTGGGCGTGCCTGGGACCCAGACTACGGCTGAGCACACGCAGTACGGGTGGCCGAGAGCCTCCCTCGCTCACAATGGCGGGGAGGCTGCACCCTAATCGTGGGCCACGTGGCTGGGCCCAGGCCGACTGCTGCCCGTGACCTTGGACACCCAGCGCCCCGAGCTCCTCTGGTCTGAGCGCCAGGCTCTGCCTCTGTGATTGTGCTGGGTGTGCCCCGAAGCTCAGAGCCTACGTCTTCCTGTTGTGCGAATTCACCTGCCAGTGAGCCCCCGACCTGGCCAGTGACAGCCTGTGTCCCCGCTCCCAGCAAGCCACCCCCAGGAGGGCAGGAGGGACCCGGCCTGTGACTGAGCCAGCGCTTTCCTGCCTCCGTCTCCCCTCCCCCCTCCCCTGCCTGCAGGGGTGCTGGTTGAGCAGGTCACCAGGAAGGCCCCCACACCCCTCGGCGCCCATCCCTGCCCAGCGCCCCCCACTGGTGGGGGGCAGAGTGGGTGAGCTCCTCAAAACCCCTGCAGGTGCAAGGACCTCTCCGCGATCCCTTACGCGGTGCTGGCCTCTCTCCAGCCCTGACCGAATCCAGGCCGCCCCACACACGTCCCTGCAGCCCGTGCTCGCCCAGGCCTGGGGGGACCTTCGAGGAGGAGCCTGGTCCACGTGTGAGGGGAAAGGGAGCCGCACATGCAGACAAGACGCACCCAGAAAAGGCTGTGGGGGAAGCAGCACCCCGGAGGGCTTCCTGGAGGTGGCACTGTTTGGCTGGAGGGGAAGGGCTGGAACAGCGAGGGAACAGCATACGCACAGGCAGGAAGGGGATCTGGGGGCGCGGGGACGCTGACGCCGGACCACAGAGAACGAGGCACAGCAGCCGGATGGGGTGTGGGTCCCGCAGCGCCTGGGGCAGGGGCTCCCGCCTGCCTCCCGGCCCCTGCCCCTGGGTCATCCTGTGGGCATGGGGTCCCTGTGCAGGGGCCGTCCCGTGAACGCCAGGCAACCTTGCACCTACTCCCCCCCATCTTCTTTGTTACTTGTGACACGGAGGTTGTGCCGATCTAACAAATTAATCCCCCAATTTACCGAATCGATACCTAATTACAGCCACTCGCAGCTCTGGCAGCCCCAGAGCACGGGTCCATTAGCACCGTTTTCACGGCGGGAAGCTTGGATCAGGAGGTGACACGCTAGCTGTGCACCTGTGGCTGCCAGGGCAGAGGGGGCGGTGAGGGAGCTGCCGGAGGGATCACGGGGCAGAGCGGTGCCTGGGGTGACCCTCAGACGGGGGACCGCAGGGGGCTGGACGAGCAACCCGGGGTCCCGGGGGCTCTGGGCCCCCCCAGAGGGGACACGCCCCACCGGTGCTCCGTCCACCCCAGCCACACCGCCTTCCAGCCATGGGGACGCAGGTCCCGGCCTGGGACACTTGCAGGGCGACTGCAGGGGGGGGCCCTCACCGCCTCCCCTACTGTTGTTATCCCATCTCATAGAGGAGGAAACTGAGGCTGTGGCAGCCGGCCCCCGGGGAGGCCGGGACTGCGGTCTTCGTCTGGCCGTCCGCTCCCTCCTGCCGCGTCCCCGCCACGTCCTGGCCCAGTTGTACGTCTGCCCGATCTGGACTTTGATCGGCTCACCATTGTTTGGGAGAGGAAAACATCTTCGAGCTTCATTTCCTCTCCATTGTGGGAGGACGTGCACCCTGGCCCGGTCTGCAGGGACGGCCTCCCGTCCCCCTGCTGCGGTTCTGGATATTAAACCGCCACGGTCTGGGCTGGAAATACACCGGTGAGAACATTTCCTTTGGGGAGCCCAGCCCCGACGAGCAGCCCCGGCCACCACTCCGTGGGCCCCGGGGTGACGGGAGCGGGGAGGGAGCCAGCCCCCTCCCCAGGCCCGACCCCACCGCACCCTGCGCCCTGCAGAGAGGAGCTGGGGAGCTCAGGCGCAGGGTGTGACCTCCTCAGCGCCCAGGTCCCCGGGGCCTCCACCCTCTTCTGTTGGTGTTTCCGTCCTTGGCCAAGGCCTTCGGGAAGGCTGGGTGACCTTTCCCAGCCACAGGGGTGGATCCGTGGAAACATCGTGGTGGCCACTGTTCCGGGCCCCGAGATGGGAGCGCTGGCCCCCTGGGGGCTTCGGGAGTGTCCTCCTGCTCCCAAAGAGGCTGGGAGAGACGGTCTTCCATTTCACCAAACTTGGCCGCGTCCCCGTGACCTCCGGAGCAGCGGCAGCCACCTTGTCGCCACGAGAGGATGGGTCTGAGGCCGGAGCGGGGAGCCGGGAAGGACGTGGTCTGCGTGCTCCTTCCACACGTCTGGAATCGGCCGCCCTCAGAACCTCCCGTGGAACGAGTACAGACTTAGCGTTTGTCATTCACGCGGTTTCCGGATGGGTCTTCTGCTATTTGCCGCCCAAGGCTTTCTGATGGCCTCAGGCTCCTTACTGCAGGGGGGGTAAGGGCCCACCGGGGATGTCCCCTTCCCAAATAAAATGGAACGCGGAGCCTCCCGACCGGGCAGCGGCGGGAGACACGTCATCCGTCCGTCTGTCTATCACGCACCTGTTACTCGGTATCTGTTCGTCTATATCCGCTGGCCCTTTGTGTAGCCAGGCGTGTAGGTAGGCGTGCATCTCCTCGTCCACCTCTGCCGTGCCTGTCCTGCTCCGTGGCCGTGCTCGCTGCGGCCCTGCCCTGCTTAGCGGGGCGCTAAGTGGCGGCCGGGGTCCTCGTAGCACCCCCTGGGTGCCTCCCTCCCCGGAAGGCCAGCCGGGAAGCCTGCCCTGGGGGAGGGCCCCCCGGAATCCACATGGCTCTGTCCCCCCCACCCCCCCACCGTGGCAGCCGGGAGCCTGGGCTCCGGAGCAGCTGGGCCCCCGGACTTCTGGGGTGCAGACTCTGAGGGAGGGAGAGTCCGGAGGTGAGGAAGTGTGTTGGGGGGTGAGCTTGGCGTCTAGACCAAAGAAGGGAAGCGTAGCTGAACGCTGCCCCACCCCCCAGAAGGTTGTCCACATCCTCAACCCAGAACCTGTGAGCAGGACTTAAGTGGAAATAGGGTCTTGGCAGATGGGACTAAGGTAAGGGCCTTGAGGCACGGAGGTCACCCTGGTGGGCTCTAAATCCAATGGCACGCGTCCTGAGAGAAGAGGAGAAGGCACAGAGACGCCGTGTGAGACGGGGCACAGGTCCCAGCGGTGCGACCGCAAGCCCAGGAACACCCGGGCCCTCCACGGGCTGGAAGAGCCGGAAGGATCCGGCCTTCGGGGGCCACAGGCCCTGCCGGCTGCTTGGTTCGGGGCTGCTGGCTTCCAGAACCTGAGAGGATGCGTTTCTGTTCTCCGTGGCGCTCTCTTACGGGGGAGGAGGAGGGCCACACAGAGGGCTGACGCCCCGAGTCTGGAGCTGGGGAGACCCCTCGGAGTGCCCCAGACACCCTCCTGCCCTACAGGGCGTCCGGGCAGGGCACGTGGGGGCACGCTCACGGGCCATCACAGTCCCCCCTCCTGACGTCCTAAAAGCTTCTGGGTCTCCCAACTGATCTTTTAAAGTAAAGTGTCTCCGGGCGGGTCCACACTGCAGGCCGACGCCCCGGGGACGGCGAACGCTTTGCTGGCTGTTACCACCTGGGCAGGTGCGGGGTGCGGTGGGTGCAGGGGGGAGGCGGCAGAGCAAGAACAGGGGAGTGCCCTGAGCTGCTATGCGCCCCAAAGGAGACCCTCCCTACCCCCTCCTCCCCCCACCGCCTGCTCCGTCCGTCAGGCCCTCAGCTCAGCTGGAGAAGGTGCCCTTCTGGAAGGCTACATCCTGAAGGGGCAGGGTCGTGTCCAGGGAAGAAGCGGACAGCTGCCCGGGCCTGGGCCCTGTGGCCGAGCCCACCTCCCAGGGGCATGGCTGGCGGGCAGCCCAGCCTTCCTGCCACCCGCCCTCAATGACAGCCATCTGGCCAGGGGCTGCAGGGGGCAGTCACGTCCTGCCCAGGGCAGAGGCGGCATCGATCGGCCCCAAATTGAACAAGATAGACAACATGCCAGGCCTGACGACCTTTACAAATGGCCGGTAATTCAATGATCCCGCCTCCTGTGGCCCCGAGAGCGGCAGTGGAGGTAATTAGCAGGAATCAGGGGGGCAGTGGAGCGGGTCAAGGCCAGAAGGAGCCTCGCTGGGTGGGCAGGAGGCTGGAGGACAGCCTCCCACGGGCCTCCCTGCCTCCACCTGGCTTGGCCACATCCATCCCTCACATGGCAGACAGATGGAATTTTCCAAATTCAAAGTGGGATGCGTCACCCCCACCCCAACTTTTCTCCTGGACAAAGTCCTCATCTAAAAGACCCCTCAACCTGCCCATCGCTCACGGGGACCCTTTGTTCGCGGAGGATGGCCAGGGGCCACAGAAGCTGAGGACAGTGGTCTGGGTCCCTCTGGCTGTGCTTTGGGAGGGGAAGTCAAGGAGAGAGACTCCCTGCCTAACCCCGCCCCCCCCCGCCCCTCCTCCAGGCCTCCTGACTGGACCTCCTTGACGGCCCTAAAGCCCACCCACTTTCCGCCACCCCTACGGCCACCATGCCCGGCAGGGACGCTGTGCCCTTTCCTGGGACCGGTGCCGTGGCTTGGTCCAGGCCTCCCGCCCCCCACCCCCCCACCGTCCTGTCCTCCCTGTGTCACCACCCCCAGCGGCTCTGCTGAGGGCCTACTGGAAAAACACAGCCTTAATGAGCTGTCCGTCCGCAGCTACCCCCGGGCTGTGCTCGGTCGAATGCCTTCTCTCCACGCGCCTGCCAAACTCTCATTTGTCCCTCGACACCCACCCAGATTGTCCCGGGGAGGCCTGTCCCATTACCGGTGTGTGAGGCACTTTTCCCCAGGCCACGCAGCTGGCCACGCAGCTCCCTGGGGGTGGGCTCAGGACCTGCCTGCCTGGACACAGGTGGGCAGGACAGGTGTCATCCTGGGCCCCCCGGATCACCAGGGCCTGCTGTGAGCCTCCCCTCATCTGAGGCCCGACTGAGGAATGAGGCCAGAGCAAGTCAGAGATGGTTCCTGCTCCCTGGGAGGGTCAGCCCCCCCACCTGCCCTGAGGCCCCCTACCGGGGAGCCGCCCACACTCGCCCTGAGGAGGCCAAGGTCCGGCCTTCTGTGGGGGAGCAGGGAGCCCCGGGACCCCTGGGACGCCGGTCCAGTGCAGGTAGGGAGTGTGGGCCCGGGGACCCTCTCTGCAGGCCGCTCAACCCCTCTGGGTCCCCCAAAAAGAAACTCAAGCCCGCCTGGCCTCCCAGTAGTAGGTGAATGTCTAAGAGGCGGCCACACGTGCCCCAAGGTCTCTGACCGTCTCACTTCTGAGCCGAGTCAGCCGCCTGGGTGCTCCCCCCGCCCCGCCCCCTCCCAGCGGCCTGTGTCCAAACCTCCCCTCTGCGTTTCCGCTTGCCGTCTCCAAAGCCGTCTCTCTTTCCTGGTCTGCAGAATGGGGGCAACGTGGGTCTTGCAGTCTGACTGTCTCCGGGTGTCACCCCCCTCTGGCTGAAGGGCGCCCGGTACGCAGAGGGCCGGCGTGGCCGTGGGGGGCCTGGTCCCTGCCAGAGGTCCACGTGCTGGGGGATTATTTGGCCTCACTCCCCCCCTGGGACCTGATTATTTGGGACCCCGGCCGAGTGTCGAGCCTTCCTGTACCCTCCCCTCCCCATCCCCTGCCCTGGGCAGCCCAGGCAGCCACAGTGGCCGCACTCTAGGGGCACCCCCGCTCCCAGGGAGGCCTCCCGGATGACCTCCTGCTGAGGAGCAGGGTCGCTCTGTGGTCAGCGTGTGGATGTTGGGAAGGACCCTCGAGCTTCCTGCTCCCACCACGCCCGGAGCCCCCCCCCCCCCCACAGCCAGGGTGCATTTGCCCAGATCGCACCCCTCCTGCCGCAGACCATCTGCCCCAGCTCTGCGAGAACCCCCTCCCCTCCCCGCCTCCCTCCACCCCCCTTCCCTACCTCGCCCTAGGCAAGAAGGGGGGGAGCATCTCCACTGCACCTGCCCTTCCCCTGGGGAATCAGGCCCTCCGGCTTGGGGAGGGGCCCCGGGCAGAAAGTCCCCCACCGAGGGTGCGGTCTCTGTGTCCAGTCTGGATGACACAGAATGAGTACCATGTCCCAGCGGTGGTGGTCTCCTTGGACACGCTCTCCCAAAGGACAGCCAGCACCCCGACTGTCCCCACAGCCCAACGGGCTGCCGCGGCCACTCTTACTGCCCACTGCCCAGCCGTGCTGCGTGCGGGGCCTTCCCGGGAAGCTGCAGGCCACCGTCCCCGGGGCCACTAGGCTGGCTTGTCGCACACCAGAAGGCTGCCTCGCCTGGAGGCCCCTGAGCTGACAGGAGGGTGTGCGAGCTGGCCAGGTGCACACAGGTTGGGGGGTGACCCACGCGGAGGCATTAGCAGGCCACCTGCAGCCCCATCAGAGTCCCTGCCTCGCAGAGGCCAGGGGTCCCCGGGAGTAATGGCAGCAGATCGGGAGCTGGGCCCAGTGTCCCCAGGCGGGCGACAGAAGTGCCAACTGTGGAGTCCAGACGCGCCCGTGGGCTTCTGCGGCCCCGGGGGCTCCGAGGGGCCACCAGTCAACCCGCTCCCCCCGATGACAGCTCGAGGGCCACTGCTCCGAGCACACGGCCCAGGGCAGCCGGCTCAGGCTCACCGCTCGTTAGCGAGCGAGCGGACGAGGGACGGGCTCCGCATCCCCGCCCGACGTGAGGTGCCCTGGTGGGCGGAGCGGCTCCCGCATGGACGGGAGTCCCCAGCGGGGGAGGCCTGGGAGAGGACGCGGCTCTCGGGGCGCTCCCGCACTCAGGACGCGCACCACCCCGTGGGCAGCTGCTGTCCGGACACGCTGGGTGTTACAGAGAGAGTGTCCAAGCCTCCTGCAATACGTTCTGGAACTTTCTGCCTTGAAGAACATCCAGCCTTCCACCGTGCCCCCTTCCTCGGGGAAAAGGGGGCCCTGCTGTGTCTCCAAAGCCGGGAAAGGAGACCAACAGCGCGTCACCCGTAGCTTCTGCTTTCCCGGGCGCCTGTCAAGCCGTGGCAAGGCCTCAGCATCACCTGAACATTTTCCCGTTTAACCTGCAGGTCGGCGGGTGTTCAGCCTGACAGGAGAGGGGCCCCCACCATCAGCTCTGAGGCCCGGCTCCTGCCAAGGCCGTGGCCCTTGCGTTCTGCCCTGAGGCGTCTGGGTCCCACCGCCCACGGAATGCAGCGTGGGGGCGGCGCGCAGCAGGAATGTGCCTAGAAACTTCCACCCCCAGGCCAGCTGACTCTCACCGTGTCCCCCAGTCCCCCGGGGACTCGGCTTTCCTCTGGCTGCTCAGGACACAGCCCACACCAGCGTCTCTGGGCCCCGCGGGGCCCGCCCCCACCCACCCACCCGCCCATCTACCCAAAGAAAATTCGCGTAGGGTTCAGATGTCTCCGCTGAAGCAGATACACGGCTAATGACACTTCGTTGCCATTTGAAGCGATTGGTAATGCCACTATCATCAGCCACAGCAACGGCTGTTACCGTCCGGGTCCGGCACCTGCATTTTACCAGGGGCGGTGGCTGAACCCACCGGACTGGGTCCCCAGTGGGCCCGTCTGTGCACGTGCGGATCACTGAAGGTCTCCGGCGCGCGGGGCTCGCGGTGCACCAAGGCCCCAGGCCCCCGTCCAGGGGCTGCAGACCCCCCAGGGGGTCTGACCGGCTCTGCCCAGGCGGAGTCCCCATTCCCAGAGGAGATCCAGGACCCAGGCCTTGCCTCTCCCTTCCTGGGGGGTCCCCAGACATGCCCCCAGAGGACTCTGCCGGGTTCACGTCTCACTGCAAGCGAGAGCCTGGCACCGAGGCGCAGAGGCAGAATAGCCCCTGAGAGCCAGGGACCTGGACCCCCTCTTGGGCACAGACTGGCCAGAGGGTCCCCCGTACTTCACCCAGGATGCTACCTCTGAAAGGCTATTCTGGAACAGGGAGTCCAGACCTCCTCCCCCCTCATCTCCCTCCCCCACCCCCCACAGTGGCTCCCCAAGGTGAGCTGAGCACAGGCCTGATCCTTCCAGGGCCACGTTCTTGATGTGGTCCCCGCACTGCTCGTCTGAGACGTGGATCTGAGCGCAAGCTGCTTCCTCGGGAGCAGGGAGGGGAGGAGGGGGCAGAGGGTGGCGCCACTGGGGGCCAGTTCCAAAGTGTTCACCTGGAAACGGGGATCGGCCCATGAGGGTGTGGGGGAGGGGAAAGGGAGGCCCATGAGTGGGGCGCAGGGGGGCCTCTGGGGAGGAGCCTGCTCCCAGGCAAGTGTGAGGGCGCCAAGCCCCATGGGACCCTCTGCACCCACCCCACGGGGAGGCCGTGAATTCAGCGAGGTGACGGGTCCTGTGATCCCCTGGTGACGGCGTGGTGGGTACCCCACAGAGCCGGGTTACCCCTCCGGGAGTGAAGGAGGAGGTGAGGAAGGGCCGGCATAAGCGGCTTCGGGCCAGAGCTCCCGGGAGAACCCATAAACCATGCAGAGACCCGGCGTGACGCCCATGCTCTCGGAACGCGGCAGCAAAGTGGCCGGGACACCAGCTCGGATTTGCAAAACACGGCCGCGTGACCCCCAGCGTGCCCAAGGCCATAAAACGTTAAAGCAATCGATGCAGGGAAAATATCGCAGATTTCTTCAGCAGTTTCTTGGCCCACTTTAATGATATTAACTTTTTAATTAAAATTGACTGCTTGAGACTTTCCAATGGAACCAAGTGTCACTTCCTGAAATAGAGGGCATGCACACGGGATCCTCACCAAGTAAGCTTTTTCTGGGGTGGCAGAGGTGGGGTGGCAGCAGGAAATGGGGGTCCAGGGTGGGGGGATGGGGTCCTGTAGGGCGGGAGGGAGGTGAGCCCTGGGGAGAGCGGGGGAGGGGTCCTCTCGCCCTCCTGACACCCACACTCTGCTCCTGCCATCCGTGGGGGTCGTCTCTGTCCCCTCCCGGCCCCACCTGGGGAGGAGAGCTGTCACCTGGGCTCACAGGTCGGGGGGAGGGGTGCAGTCCTCCCTTCCTGTGTCTTTCGTGAGTCTGTGCTCAATGCTGATCTCACTGAGACACGCCTCCTCTCAAGAGCCATCAGTGGCTCCCCATTACGCAGGATGAATCCCCAGCTCCGTAGCGTGGCTCTGCCCCTGGTGAGTCGTGTGACTCTGGCACTATTCGATGGCTCTGTGCCTCAGTTTCCTCCTCAGTAAATTGGGACTAATGGTAAATTCTGACCTCAGAGCTCTGGCTGAGAACCAGTGGAGCTCATCCCCGAGGCCCAGCCGGCCCTGCTGAAGGGAGAGGGTCTGTCAGCAGCAGCACTCGGGGCCCAGCCCCCTGCGCCCCACCCCAGTCTCACACCACTGCCTCCAAAGCACTTATGTGTCCCCAAGTACCCCCTGTGGCCCCACCTCTGCGCCTCTAATCCGGCCTCCCCTGCCCTGGAATTCTCCCTGCGGCCCCTTCTTGGAGCCCACCCTTGGGGCCCCACCTCTCTGAAGACTTCTGAACCCCGCCTGTAGCGGGGGACGGGGGTTCCAACTCACCTCTGGGCCACCTGGTCCCCAGCACCCACTCCCTGCAGCCGACAATTCCTGGGTCTCTCCTGTGACCCACTGAGGCACCCCCGTGCCTGGCACATCATGGTCCCCGGCTCTGGGCAAACACACAGAGATCAGCAAGGGGAAGAAGGCACAGGAGATGGCAGAGACAGAGACATGCAGGGAGACAGAGACATGCAGAGAGATACAGAGACATGCAGAGATATACAGAGACACAGAGAGATAGAGACATGCAGAGAGATACAGAGACATGCAGAGATATACAGAGACACAGAGAGATAGAGACATGCAGAGAGACCCAGAGATGCAGGGAGACAGAGACACGCAGAGAGACAGAGATGGGGAGACACACAGGGAGACAGGGAGAGGCAGAGACAGAGCGCCAAGGACACACAGCAGCCGCGAGAGGGAGACTGGGAACAGAGGCTGAAGGGGCACCAGGGGCCCAGGAGCACTTGGCCGGGGGGTGGGGAGGGTGCCGTCGGCACGGGGAGCCCTCGGGGGACCATCCACACCCATCCAGGGCCCGCAGCGAAAGGAAGGAAGGCGAGGCCCGGCCCCTGGGAGGTGGGGGGGAGGGGGGGAGGGTGGCCTTGACCCCAGGGAGGCCGCGGTGCCTGCAGGTTAGGGCTGGGACAAGGGGCTGAGGGCCCCCTCGGGGCTGCTGGGCCAGCCCTTGGCCGGAAAGCACCCCCAGGCCCCGGGGACAGCACGCCCCACCTCTGTCATCCCACAGCACGTCCGCTGACTCGGTCGGCGCCCCCTCTGTGCCGACCCTGCCTGATCTGCAAGGGGGAGACAGAGGGGAATCCAAGCTTTTCCTGCCCTGGGGGGTCCCTCAGTCCCAGGAGCGGGGAAGCCTGCCCCCCATAACTGCACAAAGGGTGGGCAGTGAGGATTCACAACTCCCTTTTACTGATGAGGCAACAGAGGCGCAGACGTCCCCGGGGGCCCCGCCGGGTGGGCTTCCAGGCCTCGGCAGCCGCTCCTCTGTGGGCAGCGGGGGCAGGCAGGGCTGTTAGCGGAGGGCTGCCCGGCAGATGGCCGTGAAACGTTCGGGGGGAGGGACGCCTTTCCTAGTTGGCACAATGGCCCCGAAGGCCGTGGCTCCGGGGAGGCAGTGGCCCAACCTAGGGCTATTAGGGAGGGCTTCCTGGAAGAGGCGGCACAAACGCTGGCTCTTCTACTTTGGGTTAAGATCCAGGGGCACTTTATTGATTTTCTGGCTCAAACTGTGGCAGCGTTGCCTACCGGTCGCCCTCCCCGTCGGCTCCCGTGTGGCTTCGACACACTCCCATCCACGTGGCTCGGGTCTTTCGGTTTTGCTTGGTTTTATTCCGCCCCGTGCTTTCTGGTGCTAAAGATTCCCCGGCTTCATATGTTTGCTGCCCCGGTCCCGGAATCCCCCACGTCTCCAGGGACCCCCGGAGACTTTCCCTGGGAGAAAGAATGGCATTTTAGAAGCCGAGACCTGGGCCCACGGGGACGAACACCGTAACACCACCCGGAAGTGCGGGGAACAGAACAACGTCGGAGGGAGGCGCTGTCCCCAGGAGGCAAGAACAGCTCTGGGAGCAGAAACAGCCAGAGAACACACGTGAGCTGCCGGAAATTGAGGAAAAATACAGAGGCAAAATTTAAATTAATGGGAAGGACGGAGGAAAATGCCAGGGGACCTTCTGGAACGTCAGGCAGGCAGACTCAGGAACAGAAAAGAAGACGAAGGGAGTAAAAGCTTGAGGCTCAGCAGGGACGCAAACAGACCCGAGCTCCCGGACGAGGAAAAACAAGAGTGGAGGCGAATTTGCCGGGAAAATGCCAAGAAAATGCCCAGCGCTACGCAGAAGTTTCCAGATTGGAGGGCCCACCCTGGTCCGGGCCTCGTCAGGATATTTCAAAGCAGTGGAGGCGGAGGGCGAAGTAAACGCTTGGGGGCCGAGGGGGACAGTGCTCCCCCGACGGGGCCACCACGGGGCCGATTCTCGGGGCACCACCAGCCCCGGGGCCCCCCGCCCCCTCCTGCCCGGTCCCCGCTCCCAGCACCCGGTGGTTCCCTCTGCCTGTTCCCAGGCCTTACGTCAAGGGAGTCAGGCCTCAGGCCTTCTAGAAAGCTGGACCGGCGCTGTGGCTGCAACGAAAGCAGCCTGCTGCTGGGGCTACAGGAATGCAGGGGCCTGTCACCACCACCAAAAGGGGCATCCCCCCAGGAGACAGAACTCCGAGGTCACACTTTCCGTGGCGGAGAAAGGGTTGTACAGGAATGGACACGGGTCTTGGTTCGCGCCTTGGCTCGACCGCGTAAACACTTCCGTGGTCGCCGTCACCCAGCGTGATTGGACCTCACGGCAAAGTCCCTGTGGGGTGGGAGGTGGGGGGAGAAGGGGCCTTTGCCACACAAGGGGCGGGGGGGGGGCACCTGCTGAACCGGCAAGGAAGCCGTTATCCGGGGACTATCACCGGGGAGCGGGGACATGGGCTCAAGTCGGAGTGCACGACGTTGCCAGGCGGGGTTCCCCGCCAAGGAGCGGAGGGAGTGGAAGGTCACCGGGAGGGGACGCTTTGGGCCGAGGCCAGGTGGGGAAGAGGCTCCTTGTCAGGGACACGCCCCTCAAGCGCCACCCGAGCAGGAGCCTGTCAGCGATGCCAAGACGCTGCCTCTGGCGCCAGAAAGGGGGGCGGGCGCGGCTCCGCGGCCCGTGGGGGCTGTGGCTGCGAGCCAGTCACCGCCGACCAAGCCTCCCGGGCCAACAACAGCATCCAGGAGTGAGGCGGAGACCACGCGCAAAGGGAGACGGGCCCTCTGCCCCCCAGACCTGGGCCCCAGCTCACCCCGGGCACAGGCAGGCCCCTCGCACACCGCTCACACGCACCTGCGGGGCGGGCGTGTAGCAATCTTCCCATCTTACAGATGGGGAAACTGAGGAGCCCGGGGGCCCTGGGTCTGTTGAGAACCCAGTTCCCTAGGCCGCTGGGGCCCGCAGGGAGGGCCGGCTGCCCGAGCGCCCCTGGTGGGGAGGCCTCCCCAGAAGTTCCATCTCTCCGGGGGCGGGCGGACGTTTAGGAAGACAGGGTGCTGCGGGGAACCTCCCCCATTCCGGAAGCTTCCACCCAGTGGTGGGGAGAAGGCTGGGGGGCTGCAAGATGCACCCTGGACCCACGCTGGGGCCCCTCCCTCCTCCCCGCGCTGGCCTGGACCTCATGCCCCCTGGAGACCCCCGCCTCCCCCCCCTCCCCCCCTCCCCCCCGCCTTGCGAGGGTGGAGTCCTGCCCCACCCCCACCTGGACCTGCCTCAGGCCCCACAGGTGGTTCTTCCAGGGAATCTGCAGACTCACGCCCCCACCCCCTCCCCGGCCCGGCTTCTTTTCCCTGAGTTAGTACCTTTTACTCAATCAGCGCTGCTGTCTGCGCCCCAAGGAGGGCTTTTGCTGCCACCTGCTGGCCATTCCCCATAGGAGGTGGGACCAGCTTTTGCCTGACCAGCGGCAGGGAGGGGAGGGGAGGAGGGGGGAGGGAGAGAGAGGAGGGAAGAGCGGGAGGGGAAGGGAAGGAAGAGGGGAATGGGGGAGAGGGGAGGGGAGGCGTTGGACCTGGGCTTAGATTCTTGCTGTGTGACTTTGGGAAGGTTGCTCAGCATCTCTGGGCCTCATTTCCTTTATCTACAAAACAGGGGGTGAGAAAGCACGCTCTGGAATGCTGGCAGCCATTATCATGATTTGGAGCTGGGCCTCGACGGGCCGCGCGTGGGGCCTGCATGGGGACGCCCGCATGCGTGGGGACGCTCGCGGTGAGGGCTGCAGCTGTCCCGAGCAGGGTCCTTTTCAAAGGGCCTAGAAGTCTTCAGCTTCTCGCCTCAAACTTCAAGTTGAGTGGGGAAATGGCAGCAACGGCCTTTGGGCTCGGGCAGGACGTCGGCGGGTGTCAGGCCCCGGACCCGAGGGGAAGGCGCTGAGACGTGATTGCTGGAGGGACCGCGGTCATCAGAAGCCCGCCTGCTCCCCTGCCTGCCTTAGTCGCACTTTCGCACGACGTGAGGTGGACGGTGTGGTAAGTACAGAGGTGACCACAGCGGCACTCTGCCCTCGGGCACCCCGGTGTGTCGGGGGCCGGGACCCCCGGGGGGGGGCCACGGAGTGTCCCAGCAGGTCCGGAGCCGGACGCCCCGCGTGCCCTTCACCTCTGGGGCGAAGCGCACTTCTCCGTCTTGATTAGGTGGTGGCCTCAGGACGCACACCCGTCACCCCATCCCGTGCGTGCCTCGTCCCGTGCAGCCACACGTGGGTCTCAGCCCAGGAAGCCCTTTGGAAACAAAGTGAGGCAACGCCCTCCCTCCCTCCCTCCAGGTTTCGTGTTCCCAGTCACCAGGAGCCTTCCCCACAGACAGCATAAACTCCCGCCACCGGTTCTGGGCCGTGGGCCGTGGGCGCTAGCCCCTCGGATCTGCTCTTTCTGGAATGTTCACCACCCAGGGGCTGTTGTCTGAATCCAAGACTGCGCTCACACTAAGGACAGGCCTCCCAGGTTCGCCATCGGCTGACAGAGCCCCGGGGTCACCACCTCCTGGCCGAAGCTTCCTTAGAGCGGCACTGGGGTCTGAGGCTCTGTGGCCCCCCAGCCTCTCCCTGTGTCCTGCACAGTCAGTCAGCACCCTCACCAGGGGCTCCCCAGAACCCACGTCCAGTCTGGAGCAACACAGCTCTGCACACAGTGCAGTACGCCGTGCTTGAGAGGATGAATGAATGAGGAGGGAAGGGAGGGAGGAGGGAAGGAGAGAAAGAGGGAGGAAGGAAGGAAGGAAGGAAGGAAGGAAGGGAGGGAGGAAGGAAGGAAGGAAGGAAGGAAGGGAGGGAGGGAGGAGGAAAGGAAGGAAGGAGGGAAGGAAGGGAGGGAGGAGGGAAGGAAGGAAGGAAGGGAGGGAGGGAGGGAGGGAGGGAGGAGGGAAGGAAGGAAGGAAGGAAGGAAGGGAGGAGGAAAGGAAGGAAGGAAGGGAGGGAAGAGGAAAGAAGAGAAAGAGGGAGGAAGGAAGGAAGGAAGGAAGGGAGGGAGGAGGAAAGGAGAGAAAGAGGGAGAAAGGAAGGAAGGAAGGAAGGAAGGAAGGGAGGGAGGAGGAAAGGAAGGAAGGAAGGAAGGAAGCGAGGAAGGGAGGGAGGAAGGGAGGGAGGAAGGAGGGAGGGAGGAGGAAAGGAAGGAAGGAAACAAGGAAGGAAGGAAGGAAGGAGGAAAGGAAGGAATGGAGGGAGGAGGAAAGGAAGGGAGGGAGGAGGAAAGGAAGGAAGGGAGGGAGGAGGAAAGGAAGGAAGGAAGCAGGGAAGGAAGGAAACAAGGAAGGAAGGGAGGGAGGAGGAAAGGAAGGGAGGGAGGGAGGGGGAGGAAGGAGGGAAGGAGGGAAGGGAGGCAGGCAGGCAGGGAAGGAGCGTGTGTGGCTGAGAACCACCAAGGCTGCGAGGACTTAGGTACTTGGGGAGTATCTGGGAAGAAGAAGGGGGAGGCCGAGCAGAAAGGGAGCAGGCCAGCGAGTGGGGGGCTCCGAGTGCCGAGTGGGGCCCCAGAAAGCTGTGTCCGCGTCCTCAACCCACAGCCATGAGCGGGAGCTTGTCTGGAAAAAGGTCTTTGCGGATGAGGTTAAGAATCTTGCGGTAAAGAGGGGGTCCTGCCTCAGCCGGGGGGGACCCTACATCCACCAAGTATCATAGTTGTGGGAGAGGACACAGGGGAGGCGGCGACTCGGGGCCGAGGCCACGCGAGGCCCGAGGGGAGAGGGGCACCTCGGCCACCAGCCGGGGCCCGGAGCGCAGGGGCCGGGAGAGGCGGGAAGGAGCCTCCCTGGAGCCCGACCTTGGGCCTCGGCTGAACCCGGGTCGCCCTGAACGGTGTTGGCCGGGCCCGGCCTGGGGCGGAGGGGCTCCGGCGGAGGGGAGTCCTGCGGGCTCCCCGCAAGCCCTCACCCCTGAACTGCTGCAGCCTGCTCCCCGCTGAGCTCTGGGGACCCGGGGACCGAGGGGGTGGAGCCTGTGGGGTAGAAACAGCAGCAGGTGCCTCGGAGGCCAGCGGGGAGGAGCCGGTGTGGTCACTGAGAGAACCAGGGGGACGGTAGGTCTCGGGGTGGGGAGGCGGGACAGGGGTGCGGCTGCCCGCCCAGGCCAGGGGAGCCCGCGGGGGACGAGGCTGTCCGCGAAGGCGGACCCCTCCTGCCGCCAAGCGGGCTGATGAGCCGCGGGTGCCCGGCCGGGACCCCGAGACAGAATCCAGACACCGGGAGGCGGGGACCCCGGCGGGGGCCAGCCTCCCCGGAGCCCCAAGGAAAGGGGACTTTGACCCCAGGAGGAGCTGCAGCCTGTCGGGTGTGCTTTGGGCGCCGGGTCCCCCCGGAGACACCGCTCACGTGTCTGTCCCCGGACACCTCAACTCCTCACAGGGGCGGGGGGATCCTGGCTGTGTCCCTGTCTCGGGCCCCCGCGCCCAGCGTTTAGCAGAGGTCCCGGATGGCCCTGTGACTTAACCGTGCGACTGCAGTTTTGCAAGAGAACAGACACATTTCAGAACCCGAGTGCCCCACGGGCGAGGGCGGCGGATATTGGGGGTCCTGTGGGACGCCATTTGGAAACAGATGAAGTCAATCCGGGCCCCAGACGCGCATGACAACGTCCCATCCATTGGTCGCCTGGAGAGCTGGCCGGAGCCTGGCCACCTCGCCTTTACCCCCAGGCCAGGCCCACGTGAGAGGGGCAGCTGGAGAAGTCACCCCACGTGCCCCCGTCCCGTCCCCACGAGCCCCGGGTCCCCCTTCCACCGCCCGGCAAGCTTCCTGACGCGCTCCCCGGATTCTTTCCCGTCCCTCCCTCCGCTGTGCGCCTGGACGCTGTGGGGACACCCCACTGCACTGCCCGATACCCCTCAGGATGGGGGGCTCATTCCCCAGCTGCCAGAAAATGGCCCTCGGCTGTCCACCTCCGCGGGTTCAAACTGCCCGGCCCGGTCACTCCTCCTCCCCGGGGGCCGCTGGTGGCCGGCCGACGCGAGAGTGCGGTGGCCCAGCCGATCGGCCCCACCCCTTCCAGCTCTGAGGGCCACCAGCTGCGGGGCTCCCAGGGGGCCCGTGGGACCTGGTTCGGGCTGGCCTCCAGCTGCGTCTCCTGTCTCCTCCGCGGCCCTGCTCTCCAAGCCCCGGCAGGGTCTGCTCTCCAGTGTCACCCGCCTGTTTCGTATTTAAATGCAGAGGGACAGGAAGCCAGAGGTCGGGCTCCTTCCGCGTTGGAGAATTCCCTTCTCACTGGCACCAATGAGTGCATTCCGAGTCACTTCGGCACGCCCGCTGCGTTCGGGACGCCTGGCATACAGCAGCCAGTGCACAAAACAAAACCTCACCTTCGTGGGACCTTCCCCCACCCAGGAGGCCACCCAAGAAGCCCGATGGACTCTACCTGCAGGTGGTGATGGGTGCGGGAGGAACGGGGGCAGGGAGGCAGGTGCAGCGGGTCCACGTGGTCCAGCCCACCTTTGGAGCAGATGTGCATGGGGGGAAAGAGCGGTCCAGGAACGGGCACAGCAGGTGCAAAGGCCCCGGGGCAGGATGAAGTTTGGTGATGGCGGCGGGCAGCCCTCAGGTGCCCACCCGGAATCCGGGAATGGCTCCCTTACATGGCAAAGGGCGATGAAGGTTGCAGATTGAATTGAGGCTGCTAATCAGCTGTCCTTAAAATACAGAGATTATCCCCGATTAGCAGGCGGGCCCAATGCAGTCAGGAGGGTCCTTAGAACCGGAAGCGGAGAGAAAGCCAGAGTGAGGCGCTGCTAACTTTCTTTTTTTTTTTTTTTTTAAATTTTTTTTTCAACGTTTTTTATTTTATTTTTGAGACAGAGAGAGACAGAGCATGAACGGGGGAGGGGCAGAGAGAGAGGGAGACACAGAATCGGAAACAGGCTCCAGGCTCTGAGCTGTCAGCACAGAGCCCGACGCGGGGCTCAAACTCACGGACCGTGAGATCGTGACCTGGCTGAAGTTGGACGCTTAACCGACTGCGCCACCCAGGCGCCCCTAGGCGCTGCTAACTTTCAAGACGGACGGAGGCAGAGGCCAAGAAGCACAAAGTGGGGGAAATGGATGGACCCCCCCCTCCAGCCCGCCCCGGAGCCTCCGGAAGGAGCACAGCCCTGGGGATGCCTTGCTTTCAGCCCAGTGACATCCTCGTCAGACTTCTGGCTTCCAGAATGTCAGGGTCATCAGTGGGTGTCGTTTTAAGCCACTGGGATTAGGGTGGCTGGTTACAGCAGCTGTTCTAGATCCAGAAAGAGAGATCCAGAAAGAAGTCCAGTGTTGCCTTCGACTCCTGGGGCCTCAGTTCTCCCATCTGTGGGGCCTGCGCTCCGGTGGGGCCGGGCGGGGCCCCTGCCATTAGCAGGTGCTCCCTGGGGGACTCACCGGGGCCCCGGACTTAAATGCCAGCCGAGCTCCAACTCCCAGCAGGTGCCTCCCGCCCCGGCCTCCCCTGTGCTCGGGCCTCAAGTACCCAACTGACGCCTTCACGTGGGCGCGTCTGTGGAGCTTCTCAAAAGCTCCACGGGCACAAAAGCCAGCCAGGCTCCGGCCCGGCTTCTCTCTGGGAGACAAGTCCCCTGTCATCCTGGGGGGCGGCCTTTCTCTGGCCCCCCGAGCGCGTCCGTCGGCAAAGCCTGGTGGTGCAGCCGAGACAAATCTCGACTCGACCTCATCCCTCACCTCCGCCCTCCCCACCCCCGCTGCTCCTTCACCAGTTCTCCCTGTTTCCGCCCCTAAATAAGTGTGGTCTCACTACCGCCCCTGCTCGCAGTTCCCAGCGGCCTCAGCGAGGCCATCTGGGCTCCTCTCTGATGCGTCTCTGCCCCCTGTGTGTCTCGTCCCAAAGCTGCTCGGCTGCCCTGGCTGCCTCGCTGTTCCTCCACACCCAAGCTCTCCTACCCCAGGGCCTTTGTACCTGCCGTGCCCTCTGCCCAGAAACCTTTCTCCCAGGTGCCTGATGGACTCCCTCCTTCGTGAGCCACTTCGTCTGGGGGTCTTCCCTGACCGCCTTACTGAGGAGTCCCTAGAGACTGCCCCGGTGGGCACACCCTCAGTTATCGCCAGTCCACGCCCCCGAAGGCTTGTTCGTGCCCACCGGACCCCGCGTATCCCTAGCACCTGGAACAGTAGGTGCTCGCCAAGCCCTCGTTGGACAGACAGAAGAACAAACAGCCACTGGGAAGGAGGAACAGGGGGTGTGACACCCCAGGCCGCCTCTCTCCACATCCTGGGAACCCAGCCCAAGCTGAGGCCCTGGCCTGGGCTCTGCCTGCCCCTTGCGAGGGCCTGGGGCTCCCAGCCCCGCCGCCCGAGGACCAGCCTCCTCCGCGCCGTTCTGGGGACGGTGTGGTTGGAAGGTGCCACACCCCGTCCTCGCTGGCTGTCCTGCCTGCAGGACAGCTGTGTGACCTCGGCGAGTCCCCATACCTCTCTGACGGTTCTCGTCCGAAGGGACGGGATGGGCCGTGCTCCCCGCCGGCCTCGGGAGCCACCCTCGGACGCTCAGCCCAGGCTCCGCGCTGACGCCGCTTGCCGTGTGACCTTGTGCTGGTCCCTCACGCTCCGGCCCGAGCTGCCAGTCAGCTTCTCCCTGTGCCGGGAGGGTCAGCGGTTCAAAGCAGGGACCTCAGAGCACTCTCGAGCTGAGACCAAGCCCCCTCGCCTCTCCCTGCCTCCGTGAGGTGACGACAACGGCCCCACGGAGCAGGTGAGAGTTAATGACTCCCCCGAGCATCTTTCTGGCCTGTGAGAAGTTCTGGGTGACGGTAGATGTGCGGCTGAATGATCCGGGGCGCCTCTGAAGCCAACAGGTGACAGGCAGGAGAAAATAGAACCCCCCCCTCTTATTCCTAAAAACCGCACCCATTTCCCCCAAAGTAGGAGATCTTTGTCCTCGTACGAGTCACTGGGAGCGAGAGTTGGCAGGTAACATACAGGAAACCCAGTTAAAGGTGAATTTCAGAAAAACAGCAAATAATTTTTAGCATAAGTATGTCCCGTGCAGTGTTCGGGACATACTTGTACAAGAAAGGCATTCCTCCCCCTCCCGCAACTCACATGTAGCTGTCAGCCCTGCTGGGGGGTCGTCACCGGTGCGCACCCACCGCCGGCCCAGAAACCCCACCTCGGGAGTGGAGCCGTGGCGTGGCGGCCCCCCGCGTGGTCTCAGATGCGCCCACCGCCTCGGGGTGACTGCGAGGCTTCGGGGCCATCGGGACGAGGCTGCGGTTTGAAGGGTGGCCACGAGGTGGCGCCATGGCTCCGCAGATGTAGGTCCTTGGACCCTGTCCACAGAGCCCCCCACCCCCACCGCCTCCCGGGCAGACCTGGGCACCCTCTCTCTGCGCCTGGGCTCACGGGGGGGGGGGGGGGGTGGGCGCCACAGCAGGTGGCAGGGCGGATCCAAGGCTCTCACGGGGCTGCCTGGGCTCTCCTGCTGCACATCGCCTCCCCTGGGCGGGGGGAGCCCCGACAGCACCTCCCCTTGGGGGGGGGCCCTCCTGGTACAGGCCTCGGCTCCCAGCCCCCTTGGCAGGGTGGGGGGACCCCATGTGCTGAGGAGGTGAAGGTGAAGCAGAGACCTCCTGCTCAGATTCTCACTGCTTCTTCCCTCTCGGTCTCTGTCTCCCACCTGCCCTGTGCCCGTCTGCTCCTGTGTGTGTGTGCGTCCGGGTCTCTGTCTGGGACTCTCTGTCTGTCCCTCCTTCCAGCCTCCATTTGCCTTGCCCTGTCACCCGGGTCCTGAGCTCCGGTGCCCCCTGTTTCCCAGGGGGCTGCTGGGCACCTCTGGAGGAGTGAGCAGGGCCCAGCCCAGGGCTCCCCACACCTAGCCGATGCCCCTCGGAGGTGGCTGGTGGGATTGTGCCCGGCGGGTGCTGGGGCACAGAGGGGACCGGGAGCTCAGGGTGTGGCCGGGAGGATCCTGACTCCTCCCCGGGCAGCCCCGCCATGTGCTAACCCCTCTGGGGTGCAAACGTGAGCTAGGAACGAGCCGCTACCAGCTCTGGCCCTGGAGGTCGTGCGTGAAGGTCCGGTGTGGCCCTCTGACCGGGCGAACGGCTGCAGGACGCCCTCCCCAGCGGCAGGGGGACAAAGCCAACGACCGGGCTCAGTACCCCACGAAGTGTGGGCGGCATTTCCCAGCCCCGGGGTGCGTCCCTCGCCTGTTCTCTGCACGCGACCCCAAGCTCTGCCCAAGCTCGGAAGGCAGGGTAGCGGGGCTCCACGTGCACCCCGTCTCTGACGCACCCTTTGGGGCGTCCCTGGGGGCCATTTGCCACCACAGCTCCCGGGTGCAAGGGCTCTGCCAGCCTGCAGCTCCCACACGCGGTCCGGGGGGCCTGGATGCCCTCCAGCCAGCAGGTCTCGGCTGGAGCCCCTGCGGCCTCAGCACCTGCACGAATCACCACATTAACCACCCATTTTCTTAATGGAGTGTCAGCCCCGGAGACTTAGGCAGCATAAATAATGCAGGGCTGCGCTGCCCGTCACCAAACCGGGATGGCTGCTGTGATTCCCCTCCTTCCCTGAAAGTGCCTGGAGGGGAGGGGGCTGGGCGGTCCGGGAGAAGGGCGCAGGCCTGGGAGCTGGGGCCTCACGGAGCACGGAGCAGGGCACCCCTCCTCCCCCCACCCCCCAGGCGGCCTGCCCCTTCCCACTCTGGCCACAGCTCTCCAGGTCCCAGGAGCTCAGAGAACCCAGGACCATGTCCTGAGCTTAGCAGACCCTCCTCCCGGGCCTCCTGCTGGGGTCTGCAACTGGGCCCAGACTGGCACGGTCACAGCCTGGGCGGAAGGACAGGGCAGGCCAGGGGAGGCTAAGGGCAGCGCAGGGGCGGGTCCGTGGCCCTGTGTCCGGGCTGGAGGGACGGAGCAAGCTCGGCAGGTATCTTGGAGGAGGGGGGCTGGCCACCCCTGTGACTCTGTGGCCTTGACCTCGGGCTGAAGGTCTCGGCCCAGAGCCGTGGAGCCAGCTCTCGCGGACCTAAGCAGCTGCGGTGTCCAGAGTCTGACCACCAGGCATGTCCCAGCCGGGACCCTGCCGGCCGTCAGGCCTGCTCCTCCCAGAGCCCCACGGGGAAAGCGTCTGCACGCTGTTTCCGGGCCAGCCCCTGCCGGGACTCCACTTCTCCGTCCTGGGCAGCCCCGGGCTGTGGGCTTTACCACCGACGTCCTTGGCTGGGCTTCTGCCCAGGGCTGCCTCCCCATCACTCCTGTGGGGTCCCCACCACGGCGTCCCCGGGGCCCCCAGGGCCTGGTGCACGGCAGGGACGCCACCACTGATCGCTGAAGGGATGAAAACAGCCTTCTTCCTGCTCTGGTCCCTCCCGGCCCACGTCCCGCCCCGGGCTCCGGCAACAGCTCCCGGGTTCCGCCGGGGACACAAAGGGAGACCCTCACGGCAGTGACGTGGCTCCCGGCCACTGCCCTGCCCTGTCCGCCCCAGGGGATCCCCTCCCTACACCTGACCCCCCCGAGAGGACGCCGGAGGCACACCTCCACCTGTCCAGCTGTTTGGTGTCGCACACGCTCTGCCTGTGTTTTCTCTCTCCCAGCCCTAGGCCGCTGTCCCCATCCTGCAGATACAGGACACTGAGGCCCAGAGAGTCCGGGTCGGGAAGAGGCAGAGCTGGGATGCGAACCCTGGTCCTGGACGCTGGGCACCGACCACGGGGCCGTCCTGTCCCCCGCTTCTCAGATCTTCCGGGGCCCCCAGTCGGCTCCCTTGACTGGACAATCCTCCGGTGGAAGTCAAGCGAGGTGAGGCCTGGTTTCCATTAAACTCCATGTGAAAACAATTCTTTCCAGAGACATAAACAAAGAGGCTGCTTTGTTACAAACAAAGGCTGCTCAGGGGAGGCCCGCAGCACGCCCCACTCCCACGGCCGGCCAGAGAAAGCCGGGGCACGTGCAAAGGGGTCAGGGGTCGGGGGAGGGAGGTGACACAGCCTGGGCTCCACTAGGGACACCGCCATGGAGACGCACGGGACGAGGCCGGCCTCAGAGAGCCTGGGAGGCACCGCACGGAGCCCCTGGAGATGGGCTTAGGACCCCCAGCGCTTGGGGAGCCTAAGAGGCAGGCAATGAGGTCCTCTCGAGGCGGGGGAGTCTGTGCTGAGGGCCGGCGGTGGGCGGGGGGCCTGGAAACCCCCCACCTCTGGGTTCTCAGGTGTGGAGTGTGACCTGTGGCCACCTGTCTCCCCTGGAACAGCTCCACCAGCTGGGGGAGAGGCGGCGGCATCCTGGGGGACCTGGTTCCGAAACGCTTTTCTCTCTTTTTCCCCAGTAGACTAACTACACTGCCCATGAGTTTGGGATCTTTCCAGAACAGCCTCACGCTTCCAGTTTTAGCCTTCCAGGACGGCGTGAGCACTGGCACGTTCTAATGTGCCCGGGGGGACAGAGATCGAAGGCCCCGTGACACTCCCCCGTGGACCGGCCACAGGGTGGACACGCGTCCCCTTTATCAGACGGGTAACCTGCTTCCAGGCCTGGAGCCCTTCCGCGCTGTCCGCCGGGGACAATCTCAGGAGCGCCATCAGCAGCCGGGCGGCGCGTGCCTGTCCCATCTCACGCCCGGGCAGCCGCATTTGAGCGCGGTTTCCGTTGGCGAATCTGCGTCTGACTTGGCCGCACTCCCAGCTGTTCGTTAACCGGCACTCGGTCCTGGGAGGTGGTGTCTTCATTCCCCAGGGCTGCCCAGATGGGACTCCACAGGCCGTGGGGCCTACACGCTGGGAACGAGGCGTCTCTCGGCTCTGGAGCCTGGCCGGCCAGGTCGGGGTGCTGGAGCCGCTGCCTCCCCCGAAGGAGCCAAGAAAGGATCTGCCTGTGTCCGAGCATCCGGCACTGCCCGGGGGCACCTGCTGGTGATGACCCCCTTCCGTGCTCTGCGTCCAAAGCCGCCCCTTTCGGAGGGACCCCAGTCCTGCTGGGGTAGAGCCCCTCCTCCAGTCTGCCCTCATCCTGATTCATGACACCTGAAGGGACCCTGTCTCCACATAACGTCACATTCTGCGGTCCTGGGGGTTACGAATTCAACACGTGGACTTCGTGGGGGACACAGTTCGGCCCATCGCAGATGGGTCCACAGGCACCTGCCCGATAGGAGAACGCTCCCCTGCTTGGGGATTTTCTTCGGCAACCT